>NC_135075.1:26975621-27188121 GCF_051107435.1 Chaetodon auriga
CTCTGCAGCGCAGCCGGAGTCTTTTATTTGAGTCCATTGGCTTTTCATTTTCTCAAGTCAGCCAACAAATTTCCATCTTCTATTGCTGCCCTCGGCTCTGTGTTCTATCACATAGTTTATAATAGTTTATATGTAGCAGAAACCCTGATGGAAATCACTGAAATGTGACTCATTTGTGTGTGTGTGTGTGTGTGTGTGTGTGTGTGTGTGTGTGTCCTTTGGTTTGTCAGCGTGTGTCTGTGCAGCAGCAGCCTCATGCGTGTTTGTGTGATTTTCCATCTCTGTGGGGAAAATCCATGAAACGTCCTCCACCTGGCCTCTCCAAAGCCTGAAATGTGATCTGTCATGGTGCAAGGGCACAGCAGAGTGTGTGTGCGTGTGTGTGCGTGTGTGTGCGTGTGTGTGCGTGTGTGTGCGTGTGCGCATGATGTGCGCTCGATGAGCTGCTCGGCAACAGCTGGCCCAGGTTAGAGGAGACAGAGGCAGAGAATGGAGGAAATAAGAACAGGACAGCTGGGTGTGATGCATCCGGCGCGCCGTTCGTTCGTTGTTGTTTACATCACCTTGTTTGTTGCTTGGCCTTGTTTTGCTGCAGCGAACATGTAGTGAGATAAGAGGAAGGAAGCAGAAAAGAGCGACCTCACAGAAAAGGAGTGGGAGAGACAATAACAAGCGTGTGTCTCGTTCTCTGCCTCCATCTTTCTCCCAGCAGTGACTGTTCACTCCGTCACCTCCTCGTTCTCTGATCTGCTCTGAGATGACGCCTGACAGGCTTGTGCACGAGCTGTCAATCATCCTGGTATCTCGACAGGCTGCGGGGCTACAGGACACGACGAGGGGTCACAGTTCTGAGGTCGAGACGAAAGTTCAGACAAATGTCTCACACCTGTCCACACCTGCTCCTCCGTCACATTGTCGGAGGAGCAGGTGTCAATTATTCTACTTATTCTGAGAACATCTCTGATTCCACTCGTCATGGCGCTCCTTTGCCGCCACCTCGTGTTATTTTCCATCAGGACACGTGAGCTGAGGACTTTCATGTCTTCATAGACTCATTCTTATGTGTGTGTGTGTGTGTGTGTGTGTGTGTGTGTGTGTGTGTGTGTGTGTCCGTACTTCCAGGTGACTTCCAGCTGCAGTTTGATGGTTCCCAGCTCCGTGACGTCCACCAGCATCAGCTGCGGCTTCGCCACAAAGAAGTCTGCGCTCGCGCACGTCACCATGCCAACCAGCAGCCAACCCAAACCCTTCGCCTCCGTCACCTGGGAGAAGAGATGTGATTGGTGCACACATACACCACACAGGAAGTACATATGCATAAACTGTTTCCATCTTTCTCAGCACGCATGTGTTTGTGTACATCTGTGTGTATTTCTGTGTGTGTTTGTAACCTTGATCTCGAAGTTGTGGTGTATGTGCGGGAGGAAGACCATCTCCTCTTCATCCCAGGCCTGCGTGTCATCCGATTCGATCCTCCCTCGGATCCTCCATCGCTGGCGGCCCAACCGCACCACCACCTGGTAGTCGGTTCATGCGATTAAAGCAGAGAGGCAGCTCTGGTTTCTCATTGTTTCTCATTGAGTACATTTGATGGGGGAATCGTGTGTTTTTGTCACTTTTCATGCACAGATCGTTATTTGCATATTTCGTTCAAGCTTATTCGTCTTAAAACAGAGGAGCTCACCTCGTACTGGTCTCCGGGGCAGAGCCGTGCAAAGCCGATCAGACCTGCAAGAGAAACACACGTTCGTCATCGTCGCTGATGACTTGCAAAGCACTTTGTGTGTGTGTGCGTGTGTGTGTGTGTGCGCGTGTACCTTTCATTTTGATGTGTAGCTCCCCAAGGAGGATCTCCAGCTCTCCTTCCATAACTGACATGTCCTGCCGGGAGGAGAAATTGGGTGAAAGTGGAATTTTAGAAAAGGTAAATAAAGCGTTAGCGGGGCGCCTTTGACACTTCTTACTTTTGCTAACAGACCAGTTTTCCTGGAGTACTTTTCACCTATTTTTCACCTTGCTGGGGGAACAGCAGGAAGAGATCAGGAGTGAATTTTGGAAAATAATCAGGATATTTTTATTTTCTATGATGCCACAGTACAAATCTTGAAGCACACACTGGAGGATGAGGTATGTGAAGAAACAAAACTCTGATCTCCCAGGGTAAGAAAAAATAACACCAATTGTCATTCTAATAAAACTTTAAGACACTAAGACTCGACTGAGGTAAAGATGGTGATTATTCTACCAAACAAATAAATTCCTGAAGAACTTGAGTTTCCTCCAAAGCTGGGCAGCTGAGGCAGCATGTGTGGAGCAGACTGCTCCTCCTGTGTGGGCCGATGTTTCGGGAGGTCACGGCTGCTCGTCACATGCTGCCGACCAAACTCAACTCGCTTTAGGCCAAAACTGAGAACCAAGTGGCCAATTTATGACTCCTGAAGAGGCCGTAACACTGAATTATACCCATTAACATTCTGCCTGAATACAGACACAGGTGGTAAAAACACCAACACCAGGTTCCCTGCAACAAAAAGGACTCGGTATCATTCAAAAGAGCATCTGTCATGATTTGGGGCTTTATTTGTGTCAAACTGTGGACATGTTTGACTTCCTCTGCAACTAAACCGGATATAAAAACATCTGACGTTGAAGAGATCAGGTTACGGCAGAAAACAGTAACCCACTCACTGATTTCATCTAGGTAATAAAACAAAGGTGACACCTTTAAAAATGTCTCCTGATTTTCCTCGAAGCGGCTCCTCTTGTGGTCTGACAGGAGATCTCGCCCTTCTTGGAAGTGTTTGAATTTTTCCAGCAACCCGCTTCCACCTCAGCAGGTTCCTTCCTGAACCTCAAAAACTTCAAGTAACGAGTTCCAAAGGCCTGTTTTTAGGGATTTTTCCTATAACCGCAACCTCTCATGGTGTTTACTGGGAACTCGGGGTGTGTGTGTGTGTGTGTGTGTGTGCGTGTGTGTGTGTGTGTGTGTGTGTGTGTGTGTGTGTGTGTGTGCGCGTGTCATGGAGACATACACAGATGTCAGTGTTACAGATGGAGGTGTTGACCTCTCTGTGAGGTCGAGCGGTGTGTTTCTGAGCTCACGTGTGTCTGTGAGAGACGAAAAAACACCACAGAAGAAGAACTAAAACTCAGTGTTGGGGGAAAGTAACCGAGTACATTTACTCTACTCCTCTACTCAAGAAGTGCTCTTAAGTACAAATCTGAGGTACATTTCAGAGGGAAATATCGTAACACACCGAGAAATTCACAAGCAACCGAAGAGTATATGAAGAAATACAAATCAGCTCCACTTTTACCTGATGTGACATTAAATGATCAATAATCACAATTAAATAATATAATCTATATTATTCTGAAGGGGTCCTTTTCATCCCAGTCACCAGGATTAAATGTTGGCTTGAGACGTTAAATTTGTACCTTTCATGTGTATCATAGCACAGTTTCCACATTGAAGTGGAACAACGTGACAAAGTTCAGATCACTGGTACAGAGCTGAGCTGGAGGAGGAGGAGGAGGAGGTGGAGGAGGAGCAGGAGGAGGAGGTGGTGGCAGTGTGACAGGCAGGTGAGACGACTGCCAAGCAGCAGACCACCGTTCAAGCTGTGTTTGTGGCTACAAAACCTGGTACTTCTAGCCAAAACATGATCTCTTCCTAAACCTAACCAAGTGGTTTTTGGTGCCTGAGCCTGACCAGACCGTCACCACCGCGTTGTCACAACATACTTTTAAAAACTGCAAAGATTCAACACATCTGTGGCTTACACAACCGTCCAATGCCAACATCTATTCTGGCCACTGGGCTGCCATTCTGCGTGATGACTAACAGAGTATTACTGCACTGCTGTACTCCTATGTGATTTAAAAAGGCAGGAATTGTACAAGTTGATGAGCAGAAGGAAGAGGTTTTAAAACATGAAGGGAAGAGTGTGCGAGGAGGTCGGAGCGACAGAAGATAATGAGTGGACGTAAAAAAGGGAGCATGTGTGGGACGACTCTGAGAGAGAGAATAAATGTTCTGTACCACCGCTGACAGACAGACGGACGGACGGACAGACAGACAGACAGACGGACAGACAGACAGACAGACGGACAGACAGACAGACTGACGGACTGACAGACAGACTGACGGACTGACAGACAGACTGACGGACAGACAGATGGACAGACAGACTGACAGACTGACAGAGGGTATGAATGAGTCCTCAGTTGTCTGTTAATGACCCTCAGCCTGCAGCTACAAACAGAAAACCCACTGAGGGACCATCACTCACACACCAGATTATTTGGTTTGGCAGCGTTTTGAGCGTTCGTGGCGACTGTCGGCCCTCCTCTGGGTCGACCCGATGGATACGAGGAGGCGCTCTGGGCTTGCATATTACAGCCTGTTCAGCGACGCTGCTCTCAGCTTCTCTCTGTGCTGATGAAATTTTTCAATTTTGCAGAATCACTAAAACGTCAAAAACATTTAGAAAGCTTTAGAAAGCGTTCATACGGATCATCAACAGTTTGTTTTCTGTTGGCGAATCGATTCTTTCAGCTTCCATCAGGCTGCAGCATTTCCTGTGAGATCGTCAGCGACATTTTTCATGTATTTGTCTGGATTTTTGCTGCTTTGTTACACAGAACCATCAGGAAGTCGTCCACAGAAACTGGCTGGAAAAGGGAGGGTGCTTTCAAAAACAACCTGGCAGGTGATTGGATGAAAGGTCTACCACAGGCTAACTTCAACCAATCAGGACACCTGCCTGTAGCTGCCAGTAGTTCCTCATAAGACACAGATTGGTCTCAATCACTGTGGTTTGGCCACAAACATGTAGCTTGAAGTCTGGTAAGATGGATTCTCCATCTTGTTCAATCTTGCAAGTTAAGATTTTTGTGGCCGAAGCCTGATAGTATTCCCATTAAAAATAAAGGCTGTGTTTAGTTTTTATCAGCCTTCTTTCTCCTCATTACCCTCCAGAATGTGGAGGGCTTTTCGTCTTTTTTTGTTTTACAAGAACAACATGTGTGAAATGTTTGCGAAATGTCGTCCACACCAAAGCATCAATGTTCAAACTGTACACATGTGGTCAAGGCCTCAGTAAAGCCCTTTTTCTCTGAGCTGCTCTTTCTTGTACACACCTTTAATGAGAGCAGAAGGTGCGCTGGAAGAACAGTAAGGCCACATGACTTCGCTTCAAACACGCTCAGGACAGAAAAGCTTCGACCGCAGACGTCAAAGCACGCAGCACAGTACCTGCAGGCTGTGTCTGTGGTTGCGGTTGAGCTCCAGCAGACTCTCTCTGGACGCTCTGGTGGACGGGGACAGTGAGAAGGCTCTCTTCATGTTGACGGCTCCCTGACACAACCTCCACTGGATACAATAGGTCTCGTAGAGCTCCTCCACCTGCAGAGACGAGGCGCAGAAACACCGTCAGCCGAGAGGAGAGATCAGCCAAACGAGCAACAAAACGTAGCTCATCTGTTCAACGACATCTTAGCTGGAAAGAGTTGGCTCACATGAACTGTGGCTGTTTCACAGAACAACTCATGTTTCTGCATTTTGTTGCACAGCACATAAGAAATAGTCAAGAGGTTTGTTCAGTTCATTCAGAGCTCTTAAAAGTTTTGGTTTCCATCACTTGAAAACCTTCAAATTGAACACTGAAAAGACCAAAACGTTAAAAAGCACCGTGTTACCTTGCTGATTTGAAATTCTAATCTTCGGATGTATCGCTCCAGTGCTCTTATCTCCTGTGAAAGCAACAACATGACGGAGTGTTTGTATATTGGTTTGGTATGTTAGATATTGATCAATATGAAAGAACTCAAAACATGATCTGGTTGGACTGCAGGTTAAATAATGTGGCTCTGATGCAAAGATTACCTTCTCCAGATCATACAGAAAGGCCTAGAAACACAGAAAATACATCATTAGCATCATCGTCATCATCACACCATCATCATCATCACACACTCACACACACTCAGTTTCTCTCACCAGTCTGGAGTTCCTCTTGGTCTCTCTCTGCTGGGACGACAGGAAGTCCATCTCTGCCTGGTGACCCTCCAGAAACTCCCTGCAGACGGTCACATCAGAGCGCGTGAAGCAGAGCAGCAGCAGGGAAACTGCGTTCGCTTCATCTAAGTTTCCAAATATCAAACATCTATGCAGCAGTAGAACATAAATTTGTTGAGCAGAACTTGTTCTTTTCTTCTTCTTCTACTGTACAAATAATGTCACGACCCCTTGGAAACCACTGGACTAAACTCGCTCACTGTATATAAAGCAGTTGAAGCTGCTTTACTTTGACTTATGATACTACGGGAGTAGTCGTAGTAGTTTCCCTGCAGGCAGAACTTTTCCTTGCAGTTCGGTACATATCTGAGCTCACTGGCAGTGAACATACTTGAGTCCTTTGCGTAACGCCTGGAAGACCCGGTCGACCTGATCCGGCTGCAGAGACCAGATAGCTCCTCCCCCTCTGCTGGGAGACAGGTGCATTCTGGGAGATTTACCTCCAGCCATGGCTTTGGAGCGGAGAGAGTTACGGACAGACGGCGGCCTAAGAACAGAAAGACGAGGACATGGAGTGAGACGGATTTACTTTAAGACAATTCAAGTCGAATCTGTAATTAAAAAACAATGATTATCAGTGACCTGTGGAGGGAGGAGCTGACAGCATGGCCAACGCGCTCTTTGATTTAAAGCTTTTCTTCACATAATCACCTGAGCTATTGAGACCTGAGCTGAGGTTACTTCATCATCGCCTGTCACCAAGTCAAACGTGACTTGTTAGAGTTAAGGAAAGAGCCTGTTTGGGTGAAAGGACGACTTCGCTGCTTTGATGTTAGGGGACCATCACTAAGAGAAACAGGAAGTGAACAGCGGACGTTCAGCTGATCCATCCATCCACCCCGACCTCCTCCCTGTGTGGACTTTGTGGGTCTAGAATAACATCACCTGACTTCCTCCTTTGCTCCAGACAGACAAGAGGCAGAATTCCTTCAGCCTCTAGACGTCTTCATCTCCTTTTATATTGTACTTAGAAACTGTATTTAGAGCAATGTCAGATGAGGTCAACAGCCAATCTACTTACTAAGATCAGTACTGACACCTTTGTGGTGTAGCTCATTCTCAGGTGTAATGAAAGTCGCTTTGTTTAAAGACGTGTGTGTGTGTGTGTGTGTGTGTGTGTGTGTGTCCGTACACACAGCTGCACAGTGTTTTTATCGTCCATATTTCTCACATAATGAAGCTCCGCTCAGATTTAGCAGATGTCCTCTGTAATTATGGACTGGGCTATAAAAGAGAGTCCTCATGGCGTGTGATATTGGTCGTCCCTGTCAGCGTGTGCGGCGTGTTTATGTCATGTTTATGACCGGGTCGCGTCACGCTCCCGTCACCATCAAAGCTCCACAGTGAAGAATCATGGGAGACCACACGGCATCGCGCTGTCAGGACAGAACACTGTGGAGACGCTCAGGAATGAACAGAGAGGGTGTGTGTGTGTTTGTGTGTGTTAAAGAGATGTGATGTGTTTTTGAGTGTGTTCGTGTGGATGTTTGTTTAAGATGAAAAAATCACAGGAAGTACATTCCAGCTGGGTTTCATGACATTTCGTCCTCTCTCTCTCTCCCTCGTGGGACTGACAGTTGACATCTGCGTGTTTGTTACTCCTTCATTCAGAAACATCTTACGGTCTGTGGATCTGTCACTGTCTGCACGTCGATGACGAACAGGCTCGTCTGAGGGCGGAGGGACGTCCCTTCACACGACATGAGATAGTTTAAGTGTTTTAAATCTTAAACAATGACTGACTTTGTTTTCTCTCTTTGATTGTTCTGAAGTATGAAAACAACGTGGACAGATGATGGATTACAGTCAGCATGAGGCCAGAATCTGCTAAACAAGAGCCACGGACTCTGAACAACAGCCCACATTAGCTTTGGTGCTAATGCCTCCTTCCCCCCTACCTTATAGATGGGGACTGTCCTGCACTTTAGCTTGTTGAACACACGACCACACAGCAGGGAAAGGCGCACCGCTAATGTCAGTTTGAAGGCTAGATAGCTAATTAGCTACTCAGCACATCAAACAGCTTGTTAATGTACCTGCAAATGTGACTTTGGCCTGTTTTAGATGCTGGTGTGGTCCTTACTCTGCTGACAACACGCTGTCTGCCTCCGGCTTGTGAGCTACAACACGTTAGTTTACTTTGTCTCTTGCTCCCCTGCCGGAGCTCAGCCTGCCAGCAGCCGTCAGTCAAACACAGATGACAGGGACACGCCTCTCCAGCCAGCTGCGACTGAAAGAAGTATTTCTGATGCTGAAGTTACTACTCGGACTCTCATTGGCTGTAACGGCATGTCACTCACCTTCGCCGTCCAGTCAGAGAGCTGAAACCAGTGAAGGAGCGGCTCCTGTGGACCAAACCTCCATCTGAGGGAGAGTCGAATCGCAGCTTAACCGACATCCTGGAGAGAGACAGAGGAAATAAATAATAATATTAAAAACAAAAGAAAATAATACAGAAGCATGAGCAAGAACTCTATGATATCAAAAGACCCCCAACCTTTGAATTTAACTTCCAACCACACATATTTCAAAATCAATGAAATTACATTACTCAGAACTTCACTGAACCCAAACCAGCGTTTTCAAGCATAAAGCTGAGTGGCTGCGTCGAGATTCCCAAACATCTTGTTATCCCAGTTTTACAATGACAGTAAGCATCTGCAGACCGGCTCTGTTCAGGCAAACTGTTCACATGTGTGTGTGTGTGTGTGTGAGAGCAGCCGCTGCAGCCAAGAGTGTGAACTTCTAATGAACACTAAGTCACCTGCGTTGTTCTTTTATTTCAGAATCTGTCACGGCTCGTCTTTCCAGATTTGTTGTCCATTCCCACTTCTCCTCAGCTCACACGCACCAACAAACTCTTAAATCAGCGGGACCACCCCACACTCCCAGACAACCCAAAACAGGAAACAGCACCAACATCTCTGGGATGCATTAAAAAAGGGAACATCCTGAGACAGAAACAGCACAAACATGTGCACATGCTGGCATACAGATGGACGGCAGATACGTATTTACATGCAAAGTTGGAGCCCGTGGAGCTCAGAAGGCACAGCACCGGACTTTCAGACGTGCGAGTTTGCGTGTCTCAAGGAAATCTAATAATAATAATAACAACAATAATAATAATAATAATAATATGAGCGGGTCAGTCCGTCCATGAATTTGGTCGAGACTGAAATAATTCACCCATTGAGTGCACTGACATGAAATTTTCTACATACAGTGACGGTGTAATAACTTTTGTAAACCCTTGCAGGGCTGCCCAAAGTGAGGCCTGCGGGCCAAAGTTAGGCCGCCATAAGGTTAGTTTTGGCCCTTCAGATGTTTCTAGTGAATCTACTTCCTGTGTATCCAGTGAAAAATCTCAAGATCTTTACAAAGAGTCATGTTCCCATAGGATGAATCCTGATAATTGTGGATCTACTGACTTTTCCTGCAGTGCCACCAGCAGGTTGACCCCTTCAGTTTTGAGTGTATCCAATAACTAATAATAATAATGGAATAACTTTGCTTTGACCTCAGCTCCTAATGCTTTGAACTAATGCATGTGTTCAATTAACTGTTCTCTTTTGACAAACTGCTTTAAGCAGTTAAGTTCAAAACAAAGATTTTTTTTTGCTCCACATGATGGATAATTATAACAAGGGAGTTTTAGACAAGTGAAATTGTAGTTGTGGCTGACTGTGACATGAAATGAGATTCAGACCAAATATTCTATAACAGAGTGACCACAAAAGCATTTCCTGTGTGAAGGTGAAGAGAAAACAAAAGAGAGTGCGGCTCAAAGTGATGAAGAACAGGCATCCTGTAGGTTTCACACACAGGTACACAAGCTGACACACGCACGCACGCACGCACGCACACACACGCACACACACAGTCTGGACACCATCTGCTGAGTCCTTCATGTGGTTCCTATGAACGCTGAGTTTGGTTAAAGACAAAAACAACAACATTGTTCTTTTGTCTTCATGGTCATCAGCTGTTTTCTTCTCAATGAGTCACTGCTGAAGCTTCTGTATCGTAGTTTAGAAATCCTGCACATTTAACACGGTTCAGTGAGGATTGAGGCAGTTTGTCGACGGTGTGGATAAACATGAACGTGCAGTTTTTGTTATCTTCTCGGCCTCCTGCTTTATGTTCAGTTCATCTCCGCAGGGTACCTCCGTGCTCAAATCTAGCCTCGTCGTCTTGCTCAAGAAAGCCGAATCAAGGTCAGCCGCCCTCATTTTGGCTCCTCCATGACGAGGGTTTGGAACATAAATACGCTGCCAGTGTAAGTAGTTCAGAGTAACCCAGTTTGGAGTCCTGACACAGAATGTAAAATACACTCTGGTCCCGATGCCAACATCAACACAGTCACCAAGCAACCGCCATAACACACACACACACACACACACACACACACACACACACAGGGATGGAGAAACCAGGTCTGATCATTATGAACCAAAGTTAGCACAGTAAGCACTTTTATCACACACACACACACACACACACTCGTTTGCTCTGGCTGTATGTGTGTGTATGAGCTGCTACTAAAATCGAGATGATTAAAATCTGGCAACTGTCTCTTTCTTAATATAACCTTGCTGCTCCTCAGATGCTGAGCGCAGACTTTGGGACTCGGAGGAATCGGCTCAGGGGCGTTCAGCTGAGAGCAGCAGAATCACATATTTCAGCGCTGGCCGAACGCCACATTAACCAGCTGGAACAAACTATGTGGAGAATGTAATACAGCTCCGACTATCAAACAAGCAGAAAGGCTATTTCTGCGTCAGAGTCTACATCCATCTCCACCTGTCTGCTCGGTTACAGTCTCATTTTCAGCTGTCGGCTCACGACATCAGCTGCACGAGGCTTCAAAACGCAGCTGCCTCCGTCAGCCCGTCAAACAACTGACTTGCTTTACAGTGTCGTCACAGTGGCTGCAAACTCAGACAGCAGACAGAAAATGTTCCTTCAGCTCAAACTGAAACTCAGCGTCAACTTTTTCTCTTTAGTTTGTGTTTGTGTGAAGAATTCAGGGATTTCCTCCGAACCATCGAATCACCACATGTGGCCATGAAGCAGAGAGGAGGAGGAGGAGGAGGAGGAGGAAGAGAAGCAGTGGCTGTTAGTGGGAAAGATTGACCATAATGAAACCAGTGGTAACTAAATACATTTACTCAAGTACTGTATCCCATTACTTTATACTTCTATTCGGCGACATTTCAGAGGGACACATGATACACGCGTTAAAGCGACACTAATGATATACCAGTTAAATGACGTAGAGCGATATAAGTCTCTGAAAGGGGCCTTTTACTTTAATACATGCAGTACATTTTGCTCTTTTGTACTTTCTTGAATATACGACTTTTACTAGTTGAGTATTTTTACACAGTGGTATTGGTATTCAGTACAAGATAAAAGTATTTCTTCCACCACTGAGTGAAACAAAAGCAAGACAGGAGCATGAATGATAGATCAGAGGCTGAGAAAATGAGGAGAATAAGGGAAATGATGAGATGATAGAGTATTAATTATAAACAAGAAGACAGAGAGTATAAAACACTGCAGAGATCCGTCCTGAACATGTGTGGAAAAGAAAGAGTTTCAGATCCTGACACACCCTCCACTGCTGTAAACGAGCTGTTAAAAGGAGGTCTGGGTCTCACACACAGGCGCAGCTGAGGCTGGGGTCCTCCACTGTTTACACTGAAGAAATGGAGCAGAAACAGAGCGAGACGTTTCATTTGACTGCAGAGAAGAAGAGAAAAGTGGGACAAAGAGGAATGTGTGAGAGAGACGTCAATGACAGACAAATGGAGACACGGTCGTCGCTCAGTTACGAATACGAGCTTTAGATTTTCCTCAATGTGATTTTAACGAAGGACCGACAGCTGCTTCGTCAAAATGTGTGTTTTATTGCAGAGTATCACAAACTTTGTGAAGTGGGAGCGATGTCAGATTAAGTGTCCACACTGCAAAAAGACAATGTGACGACAGCATCGTGTTCAAGGCTCAAATCATTCAAAACAAGAGTGCAAGTCCACGTCCAGGCTGTGAAAGGACATTTCAATGCTTTCCCTCCAGGCTGTCAGTGTGGTTTTACTAACCGTGTGACACAGGAAAGACTCTAAACATGAAGCTGTGAGGCTTCGTAGGATCTGTCCGACTGTCCTGTGTCTGTGTGTTTACATCAAACGGTCTCAGTTAGCTTTAGCTTTGTTTGCTCTTCCACATGAGTTTGGCTGATCTTGCGGTTTGTTTATAATCTGACTGGTTGTCTAAGCACTTTTGTACTTTAATGAGTACAATTATAATAAAATATTAACCAAAAGAAACAATGACCAAGGCTACAGACATAAGATCCACTGGCACTGGACTAATTAACCAGACTTATCCTGAATGGAATAAGGTTTTGATTAAGAGAGAAGAAACATACACTTACATACTGTAACATAAAGCGTTTATTAGATCCTGCTGTTTTCATGCAGACCAGCTGATCTCACTGATGATTGATTAGCTGCTGGCTGGCTGGAGGTGTGCAGGCCTCGGGCTGCAGCTGCTTTGGCGTTTGGAACGAAAACCTGCAGCTTCTTGTTTCACCGTGACTGAAAATGAGTGAGAGCCGCTCGTGTCGATGCAACAGAGATCGTGTGAAAAAGATAAAAAGTGCAAGAAAATGTTGTAATTACACGTTCCACCGATGCACGGAACCAGAACGAGATGATATCTGGAATGTGATTCTAATGTGAAATGAGGGAGGCACATTCCTCGAGTGATGAAGAACTCAGGGGGGAGGAGGATGGATGAAGTGTGTGTGCGTGTGTGTGTGTGTGTGTGTGTGTGTGTGTGTGTGTGTGTGTGTGCGTATGTGTGTGTGTGTGCGTGTTTTAAGGGGTGTCTAGAGGAAAGCTGGGGTGAGATCTGGTTTTAAAAAATTAGCCTTGACCTGCAAGTGATTTACGGGGTCCCATGTGGTGAAGAGGTGGGAGGTGTGTGTGTGTGTGTGTGTGTGTGTGTGTGTGTGTGAGTGTGTGTGTATGAGTGTCTGGTCTGGTAGAGCTTTGAGCATGCAACAGACCCTCACGAGGGGCCTGTACATCGTCTGTGGTTGCAAACACACACTAAAGTACACACAAGCTGACACACGTCAAACACTTCCAATGTTTACACACACACACACACACACACACACACACACACACACACACTTCAAACTGCCATGTAAAACTCAAACATCAGGAATTGATTTTGTCCCCCTCCCTCGCAGGGTGTGGTGGTGTCGCAGTGTGTTTTGAACGTGGTCTCGTTGGTCATCGCTCTCCTTCAGCCCGATGTCATTAGCCTCGTTTCCACTTCCACGTTCGCCCGGTTCTGACTCTGCAATGATTGGCTCCTTCCCTCGGGCGCAGAGGGGCCGGAGCATCAGACGGGTTCGTAAGTGATGGCAGACTCAAAACTCCAGAAGCCTGGGAAATCCTAAAAAATGTGCGTCTGAACTCACACACAGGGGTGATCTGAGAGCATGTTTCTATTTGGAAATCACCTGTTTGAAGAAGCGTTACAATCTTAATCTTAATCTGAAGCAAAGTCTTCATCCAAATGGATGCAAATGTCCAGAAAACGAGGAAAGCTGATTCTTCAGACTGGTGTCAGACTCTGGTGACATTAAATCTCTGCAGAGGAAGAAGAAGAAGAAGAAGAAGAAGAAGAAGAAGAAGAAGAAGACGAGACGACTCAAAGAGCTCCAGTCGATCGATGGACAGCAGGAAGCTGCACACAGACCTGATGACCTCATCATCACAGGCTCCATACACGTCATCACTCATTCATCAAGTCTGTTTCCTTCATTCATTCACTCGTTCATCAAGTCTGTTTCCTTCATTCATTCACTCGTTCATCAAGTCTGTTTCCTTCATTCATTCACTCGTTCATCAAGTCTGTTTCCTTCATTCATTCACTCGTTCATTGAGTCTGCTTCGCCAACATTTGTCTTTTCTGACGTTTCCCTCCAGGAAACATCAGACAGGCAGGGGAACTGCTGCTACAGCTAAATAACTTCTCCTCTCTTTCTTTCATTGTCCCACCTGACAGCAACCTCAGCATCCCTCCTCCTCCTCCTTCTCCTCCTCCTCCTCCTCACCATGGTTACCTGACTGCACTCTGGAGAGAGCACCTGATTGGTCAACATTCAGGAACATGTCGTGGGAAATGTCAGGCATGACCAACTTCAGCCTCTGTTTGTGTTTGGAAGAAACAAGTCAAAAACAAGACTGAGGGACGTTCTGTATGTACGTCTTCAGCCTCCAGGGTCCACATTGTGTGTGTGTGTGTGTGTGTGTGTGTGTGTGTGTGTGTGTGTGTCTCTCTCTCTCTCTCTCTCTCTCTGTTAGTGGAAACATGTTCTATGTTATCTTGTGTTCTTCTTCCCATCCGTCCTCTTGCTTTTAGCTCGTCTCTGCTTATTTCTGGTTTCATGTCTCCGTCTTCCTCCCTCCTCATCTTCCTCCCTCTTTGTCTTCCTCCCTCTCTGGCTCACAGATCATCTGTGATCATCAGAAGACAGCTTTAAACTACTCTGAACGCTCCTCAGGGACTTTGCTCGATTTCCAAGTAAACAAAGTCCACAAAACATCTTTTATCGCATTAAGAGCAGCAAACGAACAAATCTCCCTCGCAGCACTGAGGTTAGCGGCGATAAATCGTCGGATCAGAGAGATTCTTCAGAGACACGAGGAAGACGAAGAGAGCCGCAGCGGCTTTTTATTAACCTCTCTTAAATTAAAACATTTGTTAGTTGTTTTCAGCAAGTTTCTATCATGACTCAGTCGTCACCTCTGGCTCGGTGCCAGCTGACACACGATTGGCTCATTTTGACACGGTCAAAGGTCACAGATGACTCATGCCCCCCCCCCCCCAGGGAGGAGTATGCTGTTCT
Source organism: Chaetodon auriga (assembly GCF_051107435.1). Taxonomy (NCBI): domain Eukaryota; kingdom Metazoa; phylum Chordata; class Actinopteri; order Chaetodontiformes; family Chaetodontidae; genus Chaetodon; species Chaetodon auriga. Next base: position 26,990,633 of record NC_135075.1, read on the forward strand.
GTATGGAGGCGCGCGCACATGCGCGCACACGCACGCACACACACGCACGCACACACACTGTCTGCCATCAAGCTTCCTGAAGTAACAGTCATGTACGTGTATTCAGCAGAAGGATCATCCTGATTCTCAGCTGGTCAGAACTTTATTCTTCAGAGTTCTACAAAAGATTTCAGTCGACATCGAGGAACTCAAACATTTTCAATCAAACAAATCCAATTCTTGACCCTTTGAGATAAAACTGGAGATATGAGCTAAATTTACGTAACCCGCTCACTGTTAATGAGCCGCCGTGATAATAAAAGCCAGATGTTAACTGCTGCTCTTCGTCTCTTGTCTCATCATCATCAAAAAAGCCACAAACACTAAACACACACATAATAGTTCCTTCACTCCTGCTGTTCATACTGTGTTTGTAGAGCTTCTCATTCTCTTCAAATTAAATGTTTCACCTTGTTTAATTTCGCTTTGGCTTCCATCACCCTTTCATCGCATTAAGCACTTCATACGACACCCAAAAAGAACCAGATTAGGTGAAACCTGCTTCGTGGTTTAGGCCCCTGGATGAAGGAAATGACATTTTTTGGCAGAGTAAACGAGAACATAAACACATTTTGTGAGAGAAAGCGTTGACTGTAAACATGGAGGGTGTGGACGGCCATCTTTCTTCTCCTCCTTCATCCAGTTTAAGGTTGCATCACCGCCGTCTACTGTTTATCTTTCTTCTCGAGTTGCTCAGACTGTTATGGGTACGACTTGATGCCAAGTGTGAAGTTTTGAACTGCGACATCACAACCTCTGGCACACACACCCAATCGGAGGGTCGAAGGTCGCGGACGAGGGCACGATCGTAGCGGTGAAGTCTCTGCTGGACAAACATCTCCGAGCATTTGATTTATAAGTGGTGATAAGTCATCACAGCGGTATGATGAGGTTTTGTTTTCGGGTCATCTGATCGATTGTTGTTTTAAGTGAGTGAATTAGCACTGACCTGGAGTCAGCTTTCAACATTCTGCTCTGTCAAAATGTTTAGGTTTAGTTTGGAGAGGAGAGAAGGGAGGAGCCTGCTAGCAGAGAGGCGAAGGGGTGAAACAGACATACAAAAGGGGGCGTTTGGGGGGTAAAATGCTGAGGCTGCTGAGAAAATGTGACGGAGGATATTTGGGGAATCTTTGGTTGAATCGGCCCAAAAGTGAAGTGAGATGTGGTTCAACATTAAAATTAACATCTGGCTGAAACGCATTGTGTCAGCGGCACCTGTGACCACAGCCAGCAGTGATGGAGCAGCAGTAGCTTTCATTTGGGGCTTTGTCATACACAAAGTGCTGAGAGCAAACTGAGTGACAGTAAAGCTGAAAGGATCTGCTGGGGGGGGGTGATGTTTAGGTCCCGTCACTCCAGAGAGCTCTATCACATTACACATTGATCAGTGTGAGGTATTATTAACAAACTGGGCTGAAGGATCAATAGTAAAGTAGTCATGATGAAGAATAGGAGAATCAGGGCCATTTCAGGGAAAAGGAGCTGGAAGACGAGGGTAATATTACAAGAACAAAAAGAAAAAAAGTCATAAAAACAGATTTTTCGTGCACCGCTTGCTGTATATTATGCCTGCAGTGGACGACCTCATCCAATTATACTTTGTAATCGAATCTAGCAACGAGGAAACACTCGTGGTTTCAGCCCAGAATCACCTGATTATCACAGGCGCTGACACTTGAAGAGATGCTGCTGTGATTTGGGAAAAGGGGGTTTTGGGGGCGGGTGGGTGTTATTTGAATTGACAGAATGACCCCAAACATATTCTAGGGGGTAAAAACACACACTTTTTTAGGTTTGCTGGCTGTTGGTGAGGCAGGCGAAAAGTCGACTTTGCTCACAGTCTTTGAGTTCAGCTGCACGTAAACAAGACATGAGAGTAAGCTAATGACGAAAAGGGGACGGAGGAGGACAGACAGCATTCAGTTCACAGGAAATAAGAAAAAAGATGGAGGTGAACGGAAAGAAGAGAGGGACAGCGAGGACTCCTCTGCAGCTGTCTTTCCTCCGGCTTCATGTTTCAGTCGGCCATTTTTCACATCGCCGGCGTGTCTCGATTTCTTTATCTCTGCCTGTCTGCGTGTCTTCCACCCTCCTGCCTCCATCGCTCTTTGTCTGCATCTCTTCTGTTTATGTCTCTCGGATTTAACTCATTCTGCAGACCTCCCTCGCTCCTCTCGCTCCTCTCCCCCCGCCCGCCGCTCGCCGCCACCCCCCTCTCCCCGCTGCGTGTTGTGTTATGTGGCGATATCCAGGGTTCCTGTGTGTTTAGGCCGAGCCAGAGCAAAGATTAAAAGACTCTAACGTAACTTAATCTCTTAAATCTGTTGACATAAACTCTCCTCACACGGTGTACATCTCTATTTTCCTGAGGAGATACAAACATCTGGGCTCTTCACACACACACACACACACACACACACACACACACACACACACACACACACACACACACACGCCTGACTTCTCCAAGTCCTCGAAAGATGCAAACATCTGGACTTTCCAACACACACAACCCTGCACAAACAGAGATGTTCACGTACACATTCATCACCTTCCACAAAAGATGGAAAACATCTGCCACAGACGCACACACATTCACGGTGACCGTCCACATCTGTGTGTTCTGGCAGCGTCGTCCTTATCTGATTATGTTCATCAATAAGCAGCTTCGTGTGGAGCTATGCGAGCAATGTTCCTGATGACCTTGGCATCCAGATGTGGCTTGTTTTTAAACTCCGGGCTGTTTGTGTTGATCAGGCAAACTTCCAGACTTTTACCAGAGCATCCAGAGTGATGTACTGTGAGCTAACAGGGAGTCTTATCAGCAGCGTCAATCACGTTTGAGTCTTCCCGCTGAGCCTCACAGGAAACCAACCAGAAATGAGTTCTTACTTACTTTTCTGTTGTGTTTCATCCGATGGAAACATCCGAGCCGTCAGGTCCTGCTGGCGTCACTTCATCGTCACCAAACACACTGAAATAAGAAGACATAAAGACAATAAGGTTGATTTCTGCTGCTGGAAGAAGGATGGAAGTGAAACTGAAAGTCCACACACACACTCAGCTGTCCTGAGACACGAACGTGTCTAGACGAGAAACTAAGTCTAAAAATAATCTGTTTTTATGTTTTATACAAGTTATTGGAAGTCACCTCCTGCACCAACACCAACAGCCAACTGGGAACCAGACAGTTTTCTTATTCAGCCCAAAATCAGAAAATTCCCTGAAGGGGCCTCACAGCATGGGACGCCTCTGTCCACTGACCCTCGACTCACATCAGGAAAAACTAACCAAAAAAACAAACCCTCTTCCAGCAAGGACTCATGTGAGTTCAGTGTGACATGTAGAGAAAAGACAAACATCTTAAAGACACTATGGACGACGTTACAGGCTGTAAAGCAGGTGTGAGTCTCCTCCTCAGTTTGTCCCAACTGATCCAAATCCAACATGGACGCCGCGTCTCTCCACATGCTTTTCTGTTTGTCTCAGTCGAAGCTCATTCATGATTTATTTCCCCGTGTCTGTCTCAGTCTCAGTCTCTCTGCGGCTTTTTATTTTTACAGCTGAGACGATATAAAAAGGGAATCCCTGTTTCTCCTCCTCTCTTCATCCGTTTCCCATTGGCCCCTGTGTGTCTCTGAAACCAGGACAGATAAAGAGACATGGCTGAGCCTGCATAGGTGTCTTCATCTCTCCTGATCTGTCTCTCTCACTCTGTTTGTCTTTTTTTTGTTGTTCTCTGTGAGGTGAGGGGGACGTGAGGAGGAGGAGGAGGAGGAGGAGGAGAAGAGAAGTTCTGGGTTTGCAATCACGTCAGCTCTCCACGGTCTTCCCCTCCATTAGACCTGCTGTCAACACCACTTAAACTGAGCCTGAAACATGCTATACACACACACACGCACACGCACACACACGCACACACACACACACACACACACACACACACACACACACACACACACAGAGCTGCACACACCACATGACAGATGCATCTTTTCTGTAACTGCATGTGTGTTTGAAAGAAACATTATGGAGCGAAATCTCTGATCAATTACATTTTTTACAGGATACTCATCAGGAGTTTTCATGTATTAATGAGGTAAATAAGTTTGTGTGCACAGGTGTGTGTGTGTGTGTGTGTGTGTGTGTGTGTGTGTGAAGGCTTTGACAGCATCAAAAGCACAACATATTGAGATTTTTCCATCCGTCTGTCTCACTTCTCTTCTTATTTGATTTTCCAGTCTACTGCTGTTTATTTGTTTTTCTACCATTAATCCAACAGAGAGCAAACAGACTAAAAGCTGCGAGACGTCCTACATGAAACTAAAGGAGGTGCTTTGGAGATTCAGGAGATATCACACACGTCACAGTCCATTAAAATCCATCCAATAGCTGTCGAGACCTTGTCAGGACATACTTTAGACATGAAGCTGAAGTGCTGAACCTGGAAGGCATCACAACGAGACAAAAAAGTCTAACTTTAGATTTCTGCCGCTCCTCCAGAGCACTTGAACATAACTGACCGGGCTGTGATATGAAGCCTGACACTTTTCATATACTTCAGTCCACTGTAACGTTCACTGACAGACAAACGAGTCTTAAACCTGCTGAGGCTGATGGGTGTGTAGGTTTTATCCGTCCATGTGCTGCAGACACCAGATTGTTGATTTAAAACACTGACATATTGAACAGAACGTGGAGGGAAAGATGCTCACAGCAGATGTATGAAATGATACCAGAAGGTCCTGGGATTTGTCTCAACGACGGGGTGGAAGCTTTATTTAAAGCTGAATATTCAGATGAAATGACTAATGCTGGTCCCAGCACTCAATTAAAGCATCCGAGTGGAACTCGAATGGAAGGGATTATGTTTTAATGGTTGGACTAAAACAACAAAATCTAAGCTATTAAAGCTTCAGGGTGTTAATAAAGTTTGATTTTATTAGTAATTGTTGCAAACAGGAAGAGTATTTTTAGTCCTGGTCTGTTTTTAATCAGTCAAACTCTTCCTGATGTGTTTGCTGTGAACTTTAAATAAATCAAAATAAGCACAGAAGCCTTCACGCTAAGCTAACTCCTCCTCATCACTCAGTAAGCCTGATGATGAAGATCTTACTTTGTTCTTTTCTGTCCATTTTCTGCCAGTTCTGCTCTTCTTTATTCCATCAGTGACCTGATGAGCGGCGGCGTGCACACCTGTCCACGCTCCTGGACCCCTTCACCTCACTCTGCAGGGTGGAGGCGTGACGACAGGAGGAGGCATGATCAGAGGACTGGAAGGCACCACAAACACCTGCCCTCTTATTGAACCTGCTCTCCTGCTCATCCTGCTTTAGGGTCCTCACAACATTCACCAGATCGCCACAGAAATAAAAGCACTAGAGGTTCTGTGGCAGAGGATGACTCCGAGGGGTCTTCATCAGTCTCTTGATGGACACAATCAGTGCTTCCTCAAAGCGTCTGCTCGGCTACGAGCCTCTCAGCTAAGACTCCCGGCGGCTCTGTGGACACACAGTCTGATGGATTCAGCAGAAGAAGGGGAAGGATGTACTTTGCAAGTCTTTATGGCACCGGAGGGTCTTACAGCCGGTCGTGCACTTCAGGATTCACACGACTTTAAAGCACTGCCTGAAAGTTACTTTAAGGATCTAATTAAAGTGGCTTAAAGTTTCGATTTTGCTTTACATGTTAATCTAATTAATCTGAATTTTAGACGTCAGCACAGCGAGACCCTGCTGACTCTGTGTGGCCTCCTCCTTCTGTTTATGGCTGTGCTGAGATTCATCCCTCCTGAAACAACAAGGTGCATCTGGCATCTATGATTTGTGCTTCTGTTCGGTCATTACAGCCCAGTGTCTTACTTTAATGTCCTCATCTGTTTAACTGCGCATCGTAAAACGGATTTCTGTCTCAACGTGGCATCTTTTTTATGAGTAACCTGGTCGATGTCTTTTCAGGCTGCGTCTTTATCTGAACTGTGTTCTGGGTTTGAGGAATGGACAGATTTTAACCGTTTAGTAACCAGACGGCTCGTGTGGAAGGACAGGCAGCTCATCCTTAAGTGTGCAAACTGAATTTTTTGGCCACTTGGGGGCAGCAGGCAAAACTTGTGAATACAACATGAACTTTTTAGCATGTGCTTACTTACAAATCCAGCAGTTAGAGCAACATTATCGTTCACTATCATCAGCTGGTCTCTGTCCGTCTGCTGTTTCCTGCTGCAGGTTTTTACAGCTTGTTCTCCGAAAACAGCTGCTGCCGCCCAAAATAACGCTGTGACAGCAGCGACAGTGAACCAAAACAGTAAATTCACAGACCGAAAAGCTGTCACCTAAAACTGACTCGAGAAAGTTTTTATTTTTACGTGCTGTAATGCAGCTTCTTCGTGGGAAATGTCCTCTACACCACAGGAAGTCGTGCAGTTTTCGTCTCTGGTTTGTTTGGAGTAAACACGAGAGGCAGGTTGTCGGTATGGATGGAAATAGAACCGGCAGACGCAGAAAACATCACAGGGATCAGTGCTTAAAATAAGGAACACCATAACAAATCTGTTTTTTTAACTGAGACTTGTCAGAGGAGGCGAAAGATGCAACGCAGCGAGAGAAATGATGAAGTCTGTGAATCTGTCTGTCTGCTTCTCAGGTCTCGTCCAACCTCACAGTTTCATTCTAAACTTGGTTTTTCTGTTCTGAAATTCCCTCTGTCTGACTGCCGCTCTCTTTAGCGGTACTAGCGTTCAGCAGTGTGTTAGCGCTGCGATCTGAAGCTCCATCACTGCACAGCAGGCGGAGACTCGATCTCTCCTCTCAGCTGGTTGTTCTGTGATGTGATTGCAGTGTCAGCTGGTGTCCACTCTGCTCATCGGCAGCAGCTGAGATCCACAAACCCGATTTACACTCGCTCGTTTGAATTTCTTTACAGAAAATGAGCTCATGATGGTGCATCATTAAACCAGCAATTTAAAGATTTCCATGCAGGACGACACTTTCTCTTCAGTTGTATGATGTAAGCAGATCAGAGGTCTGAAAGATGACAATGGTGGAGCCCTTTGAAGAGAAGCTAATGAGCGTAGCCACTCTGCTGTCCTGATGCTAACGTTAACACTATAGGAAACTGTGTTGTACACAGATGATTTTCTCTCATCTGCCACCAAGTGGATACACATTTAATATGCAGACATACACACTGAGAAAAACTATATTAAAGGCTGTCGTTGGTTAAAGTCTTTGCCTGAGGAGCTGTGGACGTCAGCTCACAGGTGAGAGAAGCACGACAGTCAATGACGATGGTCAAAGCTTCGAGAGCGACCCACGATCCGTCTGTTCTGCACATGGAGCTGATTATCTAAAGAAATTCAGCATCTGAGATTCTGTACTTTATATTCAGACCTAAACTACAAAAACAACCCTCCTCTCTCAACTTCCTTTAACCCCTCCGTCTGAATAACGCTGCTTTGATTTCTGCAGTTCTGTCCAATGAGCGAGATGTTGCTTTGCGTCAGTGCAGCCGGCGCCCTTATGGAGCAGAAACCTGATATCTGAAAAGGAGCAGAATGCGTATATGTGGCACAGCATGCGCGGCTTCACAAAGACAAGGCTCCCTGTGGCTCCGCAGGCGAACGTTTGGAAAATCTGCCTCAAAACACGAGCGGCTGCCAGGGCCGTGGGGGGCCCAGTTCGTGTGCTCATAAGGCCGTGCAGAAAGGAGTCTCCTCTCACATATTATATATTACCGCACTCTGCATGATTTTGCAACCTGTTCGTCTCGTTATCAGGCCGCTTGGAGGAGGAGGAGGATGATTCATTCGGCATTGCATTTTCACTTTGCACTCTGATAGTAAAAGTGCCTAAATGCCTAAAATAAAACACTGTATATGTGGAAGCTTTTTGCCGGTGTTTTTCCACATGATTGACTCGACTTGGCATAATGTGGGCCACTGAAAGGGCCCTGTGGGGTGAGCCCGGCCAATCTGGAATTCCACCCAAGTGTGAAATGGAAATTCTTGTTCTGCCTCCCGAGGCCATGAGCATTTCACGCAGACAAATGACACTTGCAGGGGGTTGGGGGGCGTCCCGACTCAGCGAGGGCTCAGCCGGATAAAGTGAAAATACGCCTGAAAGCACAACACTTGTTATTCATTTAGAAATAGATCAGTTGTGATTTCCAGAGTGAAGCTGGAGAAAAGGGAAGTTCATCAGGTTTGTCTCTCCACCAGCTGCAGAGAGCAAACAGGGCGAGAGAGGCTGCTGAGGTTCATCCAAACAAGCCTCGAGTAGTGCAGACGCGACGCGTTCAGCTGGTTCTGCAGGTTTCTGAGTTTATCTGGATGAATTAGCTGAGTAAATACTGGAATCTCAAAAAATCTGGACTGATTTTGGTTTTGCTCTGCAAGCTCATGCATTATAATTTCAACCCCATCGCCAGGCAGCAATGTCAATATTGAACCATTTTGCAAAACCTCAGATTGAAGTTTTTAAAAATCTCAGTTCCTATATGGCACGGCGACCGCTGCGGGGGCTAAAGTCAGCTGCAGGTGCGCATGGGAGGTGAAGTCTGGCCTCCCCCACGGATGATGAACCAAATGCTAAATGCTTGTACTGGATGTAAACTATGAGCCGTTCAATGAGGATGTTTTCCCGAGGAACGGGTCCCAGTTTAGTTTAGTTGTGTTGTTGTGTTTTGCACATCTGGCTGACACAGAGGAGGACATTATCTTCTATCAGTAGTAAACAGGAGAGATGCGTCAAGGCTCATACAGGGGACCAGGCCACATGCTGGGACATGATAAAACACACACAAACATGCACATATATCTAAATATACATACCACAAAGGGGCATGCAGATATTTGAGCACACTGTACGTTGGACAGTAAGATGAATTCCACAGATCATTTCTGGATCATCTGGGTTCATAAAAAGCTTTCAAAGTAAATGATCTTGATTCATAATGCATCTAAAACCAAATGAATCTTGAATCAATATCTTTACACTGACAGTGCGGCTGACAAATGACAACATGAGAGCAACCTGACAACGTGAAAGGAGAAAAGAGTTGCTCATAGAGATGAATTTACAGAGACTTCTCAGCTCAATCTTCAGCTCCGCTCGGCTTTACGGAGCTCTAAAGGGACTTTCAGCTCTTCGTTTATCTGTCCGGACAGAGTTTTACTGGTTTGGTTCACTCTCACTGCTCTCATTGCATCATTTTCAGAGGAAAAAGCTGTAAAAAGCTCACTGAACACTACCTGCTGAGCAGCAAACGGCAGACAGACACAGCTAGAGACGCAGTGGAGCATTTAGCAGCTAAAGAGTCAGATATTCCCTCAGGAGGCCGAGAACACGCCTCCAAATAAATGTGTAAATATGCAACTTTCAGTCAGTTTAAAGCCTGGTTGTATCTGCTTTGTGTTACAAACACACCCTGCTGACCTGTCAGGGACCAGAACAGGGGTTTGACCTTTGACCCTGGGTGGCTGCCAGTGCTGGAGGTGGTGGAGTGTTGCAGCATCAGTGTGTTGTGTCACACTGGACTCGTGGGGCCTGTAGATCACTGTGGAGCCTGGATGAACTCTGCAGAGTCCGACCTTAAAGTGTGGACTGAGGAGTGACTCTGGCCTGTGTGTGTGTGTGTGTGTGTGTGTGTGAGTGTGTGTGTGTGTGTGAATACAGGACAGATTAATGCACATTTTTGCCGCTTGTTGACCTGAATGTGCTGATTTTTTTTGGAATTTGGGATGTCAGAGTGTCCTCCGCTCAGAGCGGATTACAAAGGTGACTGTCATCATTCAAAGTGATGGATTATCGAGTGCATCTTCATCAAGTCTCTCTTTTCATAGCTTGCTTCTTGTCAGAAAAATGAAATTCGTACAGTTTGTAGTGAATTTGTGGAAACATGTTTTAGAATAAATGAAGGTATTTTAGCTGATCTGCTCAGAGATCTGCTCATTTCTTCTGCTGTGCACAAACATCTACAACAGATTTATGAAAGCAATAACACTCAGAGTGCTGCTCTGTACTGCGACTGTGAAGCACAAAGGTGTTCCCTGTCCAGCATTGTATGATGTCTGTACCCACAGCGAGCCCTCATGGGAGTTACACAGCTGCGACCACAGTACATGCATGGTTGTAAAAGTTTTCTGTAAATTAGCGCATAAAAACGAGCGAAAGCAAGATGAATTACTGCCCAACTACAGCGGCTTCACTTCTCCTCTACAAATCATGGGACGTGTCTCACTGGGCTTCATGGAAACAACTTTTAACTATTTACAATTCAGAAGAGCAAAATAATCAAATATGAAAATCCACACTGACACAAAGTGGTTCAAGTGTCTGCAGCAGTGTTTATGAACAATACGAGGCAGCTTAACAAGGAAACACCCAGTTTTAGAGGTTTCTTTACACTCACAAAACAGATTTGGCTGGTAAAATAATAGAAGTGGTTGGTGAATCTACGGCAGTGACGGACACGGCTCTCCTGCCCTGTAGTTTATTCTGTGGTTGTGGTTTTTAAAGAGGTCAAAGAAGCAGAGCGATCAGGTTGAGTTATCAGAGTGGACCCCGGGGTCTGTGATTCACTGCATGAGCTGTCAGTTCATCTCATGGCTGTGTGAAACCAATAGTTTCTCTCTCTGGGCAGAAACAACAGATTGCATAAGAAAAACTGTTTAACTGGAAGAACGGCCACAACTTTTACTTAATGCCGTCATGTACAAACACTTTTGAAACCTACTGAAGTGAAAGTGCAGAAATAAATGGACGTAAAGTTCTCATTCTGCAAGAAAAGGCCCCTGTGATTCATTTATTATCATATCTGACATTAGTAGATTACTAATAGTGAGGAGTCAATGTGTAAGCAGCATTTCACTGCTGAGGTGGAGCTCATTTGAAATACTTTATATACAGTCAGCTCATTTAGTCCATTGGTTCCCAACGTAAGGTCTGAGCTCCTCCAAGTGCCCATGAGATCGTCATCAGATGATTCATGAAAGAGAATTAACAAGACTAAGTCATGCTTCACAGTTTTGTGTTAATTATTTGGACCTTTTCAGCTCAGTTTAAACTGCAAATGTCTCTTTAGTGAAACTGTTAACGGCTCATCTGATACATGATCCGGACTGGACTGGTTTTAAGGGTGACAAGCTAAAAACGTTGAGAAAAACAGTTTAATTTTTAGAGTTTTATGGGCTTTTATAAACTGTAAAGTAACCAGCAGCTGCTGTAGTGTGTGATGTGTTGGATAAAAATGGTGCTGGAAGCTGCAGCAGCCACCAGCTGAACATACACCATGTAAAACCTTCCACCTCTCTCTGCTGTGAATCACTCCGCTAAGCTAAAGTTCAGACGGCAGCAGGAGGAGTCGGGTACCCTGCGACACCTCACGCCTCGTGGGGCTCGCTCCGCTCGCTGCGACCTCGCTTCCTCTCGCCGTGACTCCAGCGCTGCAGCGTCTATGCGAGACAGGCTTCCAGCATCCGAATGGACGTGCATTTGCATCTGTGTTTGTTAAACGGCCAATAGGAACGCCCTCTCTCTGAGATGACCTGTGATTGGCCAAAGTCTCCCATCACCGGGCTCATTTTCCAAACAAATCCAGGAGGAGCTGCCGAGCAGTCATCTTCTCTCAGACCACTTGAATTACAATATGCTGAGAGGTTATTGGGGAATTTCAGCCCAATAACACCAAAAATAAACTGCCTACAACAGCTTTAACTGCAGCACTTGATTAAATGTACTTAAAACTACATCCAACCACAGGAAGAACATTGGTTGAAGGTCCACATGAAGAGATGTCTGGCCAGAAATGTGTGGATGAACAGCTGACTGTCCAGGTCTCAACGACACGGTTAATTACCTTAAAACTGGAATGACTCTCGTCGGTTTTGACTCTTTAATTGGATACCTCGGCCTCATCACTGCTGACCCCGTCATCGTTTTCAACTGTTTCAAACTCTTACCATGTAAAAGTGCTAATTGAGGTCAACAGTGGTCGTCTGTCTGAAGAGTCTTCCACCAAAAATTAACAACTATAAGGCTGGAGGTCATAAACTGAGAGCTTACTTGTGGGACTTTTACTGCCTTCTGGCTTTATTGGGCAGCGCAGCGCAGTGAATTGTGGCAGGTAATATGTCAGAGAGCAGACAGGACCTCTCAGTGGTTATGAGCCGCTAAAAAATCTACAATGTGCCAGTTGTGTGTCTGACTGCAGGAAACCCTAAATCTAATATGAGACGCATGAAAATGACTTTCACGTCGTCTCCACAGGCTCTTAATTTGGGGCTTAATCAGGCTCTTAGTTTGAAAGGTTTAGACGACTGAAACCATTTTAGGCTCAGGTTACAATTTTCCTCTAAAAATGAATCTTAAACTCGCCCCAAATCTGAAGAGCCGAGAAGGTGCACAGATCATAGAGTTGCTCATAGAGGGTCTTCATCCATATTTGCCTATTTGACAGGATTTATCAGTTTAATCACTATTCAAGCTGCAATCTGTTACACCAAAGTCACCAAAACAACCTCAGCACATTCACAATAACTGCTAATGAGTTTTTCTGTGTGCATGAATGGTAGCCTGCAGAAAGAAAGAAAGACTTGCACAGTACGCCTGACCAAGACCAGCTGATAGACCAGTCGAGCTGATTAAACCAGTGAGGGAGCGCAGCTTCCTCCATTCAGGTTCCTGGGAGGCCGGATACAAAAGTCCCTTCATGTATCCTAATAAAAAAAGTCTGTGTCTGTCTTCACTCCCACTTAAAAAGCGAAAGACATACTTCTCAGTCATGGAACAATGGAAACGTTTCCTTCCAAAAAATCTGATATCTTCCATTTGAAAAAGAAATCACTCCTACCCCTGAATTTTCTCATTAATGTAAAGCACATTTTGGTGCAGAGATCTTTACCTCCAAACACAGATGGTTTTCATCTGTCTTCTTAAATACTGCCAGCAGCTACCAAAATATATGGTATTTTCAATAAAACCCTCCACGGACTCTTCATCTTTTTAAACACTCCTGACAGATTATTATACTACAAACAGGCTGTTAGCATGTGGAGGATGAGCTTGTCTGTAGTTTACAACTCAGTCATCGCTTTGAATCATACGAAGGACGTTTTCTGAAGTCAAACCATCGTCGATGCTTCGTGAGCCGGCGTAGGCTGGTAACACACCTTCAATGATCCGACATTTTGGAAAACGAGAGGGTTGATCCAGCTTTTCTGTCTGTTTCCTAAATATGAAGCTGCAACCCGCAGCCAGCTGGTGGAGACTGGAAACAGAGGAGAACGGTTAGCCGGGGTCCGTCCAACAGCAACAGACCCACCCAGCAGCACCTCGAAATCTCACTAATTAACATGATTTATCAATGATCAGCCAAGCAACAGCCCAGCACATCAGAGAGAACATACGACATGTTCATTAGTGATCTTAAAAGGACGAATTTTGAGCCAGGCTAGAAGTTTCCCTCTGTTTCCAGTCTTTATGCTAAGCTAAGCTAACCATCTGCTGTCAACAACAGTCAAACTTGAGCTGCCACTTCTATTTCCACCTCCTTTAATTTGATGATTCAGGAATCTAAATTCTGTCTTCCTCAATCCCCCCCAGGTTTGTTTTTATCACTACGTGAAAAAAAGGATTTTCATTATATAAGAGCAACTTGAGGAAATGATGACACAAACTCTGGACATCAGCCTCGAGCTCCCCTGATGATTTCCGCTGAAATGAGCAACAGGAAATGAGTTTTGTTTGACTGCTGCTGAAGCACAAGCGCCAAAATGTTCCAACACTGAGTGATTTTTGAGCTGAAGCTTCCTGAAGGGACGAAGACGCTGCAGAAGAAGACGTACGGCAGCGCTGAAGATCTGCTGACGCCGTCGAAATCCATTGTCTGCAGGGATGTTTCAGTCTGTGCTTGGCGTTTCATTTTCTGAAGGAGCGCTCAGAAACAGTGTTTGTCCTGCCATGAATCCACACAGCGGCTCACTGGCTCATCACTGCATTAAGAGTTCATACCTAAACCAGTCGTTTCATGAACGCAGCGTTCAGCACGAACACATATTTAGAGTTAACAGTGAAAGTTTCCTTTAAGAGAAACTGTGATACCATCACTTTTTTAATCATTCGAGTAGCAGCAGTACAGCCGAGGTTGAATATTGATTTGATTTTTATAGATTCTGATTTCATTATTTATCAAACTTTAACGCATTTTTTGAGTTGATTTCTATTTTTCACATAAAGTTGGGGTTTCCTTTTAATACAACATCACTACTCATTTCAAAATAAGAGCACCCAGATAAACAACATCAGCATGATGAAACTGATGTGTTTTTCCCACTAAAAACGACAATGAAACTTCCTGCCCCACGTCCTTCAGAATAAAAGCATAATCTCCATAAATTTACTGGGAAAGTTAAATCTGGCACAAAGAGCACAAATCATGTTTTAAATAAACCCCCAGACCTGAACTGCACCCCCGTACCGTCATTTACCTCGAGCTGCCACCAGGATGAGGACGTCCTGTGGGGGGGCTTTGGTGACAAGGGGATGATCTCCGTGTAAGTTCTACTTACACAGTAAAGACTTGCATAAGCGACAGTGTAGACAGAACCAAAGTATGTCTAACATTTACCACTAAAATCTCTGGAATGACGCATAATGTGAACAGTATGTTTCAGACTGAATGCTCAGTTCTTATATGTTTGGACATCACGTGCAGGCCTGCAGCTCGCAGCGCAGAACAACCCAATCTCCAGAGGACGTGTTGGCATGGGATGCTTTGAGTTTGTTGAACCTTTAGGCTCAAACATCACTTGGTTACAGTTAGAAAAAGATCATTTTGGCTCAAAATACCCGGTTTAATGTCCACAAACAATCATTCAAACACACGCACCAGTAATCTGAACTAGGTCACTGTGATACCTATCAAAGATCTGCTGACATGATACAGATAAAACAACCGAATTTAACGTATCAAAAACATCAAGAACAACAAATTCTGCCTCACAGCTAATGTTCTCTGAGAGCTTTCACATTCTGGAAAAAGAAGAAAACGACTGTGTGAAGATAAGTGGGTGAAGCAGATTGAAGGAAAGTGGAAACTCCAATCTGTCACTCTTCCAGTTCATCGACCCGCAGCTTTATGACCTCAGGTGACGAACCCCTGAGCAGGAGATAATAAAGGAGCCCTGCACGGATTCACAGATGGTCCTTTGGGCCAAACCTGCTCGATCGCCTCCAGGAATGTTTCTGGAAAGAATTTAACTTGTCACTGTGCTGCAGTTATTCAGTGTCAGCAGAGCGCTGCCATCACATCTGCTCCGCTGGATTACTCCCCTCAATTGACGCTCGGTGTTATTTGTTAGCAAATGAACAGTTTTATGGCACCGCTCCTCTGCCAGAAGCGAGCACTGAGAAGGACTCGGTCTTCACAAAGTTCTCATGTGAAGCAGCAGGACTGGATTTCATCCTGCAGAGGATTTTTCCTTCAGTTCATCATTTCTCCAGAGGGTTCATGGACCTGGAGGTCACAAAGCATGGGGCAAGATAAGCTCTGTGTGTGTCCGTGCTCGCACGTTCGGGCAAAGTGGTTGTTGGATGAGGTCATGTGACTAATTGGAAGCAGTGCAGGTGTGTGTGCGTGCATGCTGAGTGTGTGTGTTTAAGGATAATACACAGAGTTGAAGGCAGCAGGGAATGGAGCTGCTTTGTTGACAGGATGAGCTTGTTGCTATAAATCACACTGAGGCTGTAAATTTGCACACACACACACACACACACACACACACACACACACACACACACAAACCACCTCAGATTAGTGCATGTAGCACACCTCTTCAAGAAATAATGATTCATCGAGCAGCTGTTCCACTGACTGCAGAGACACACACACACACACACACACACACACACACACACACAGATGCGCTGAACACATACAAACAACAAGATATGCAGATTTACAACTTTAAAACGTCACATACAATCAACATTTGGAAAAAGAGTAAGAAAACTAAACTCATATTCACGACAAACACACACAGTTGTTCAGAGTTTGGCTTCATAAAAACACACATCAGTGAGATGATACAGGAGTTTAATCCTGAAGATTTATACTTTGTCCTCTGAACACTGGACCTTCACAGCTGTTACACACATGTTAAAGGGTCAGTTCACCCAACTCAAACCAATGATACCCCATTTCTTCTCTATGTTGGAGTCCCAGTGAAAGGATAGAAGGAATAAATGGAGACTCTCAGTTAAAGCAGCATATTCAGCATCACACAGCAAACAACCTTCATATGCTGCAGCTATTTAAGCAGCAAGCAAACTCTTCTCCCATTGAATTCAATCATCGCTGCGAGATTAAGAGCAAATTAAATAACTTGACAAGGCGATTCTTCTATGTTGAACTACCAGCTGTAATCCTGTGGTTAGTTTACGCTCAAAGTAATGTTCCAGATGGCCACAGTACGGCATTAATGCGTCTGTTCCTCTGAATTGAGCTTTTATTTTCCAATCGACCTTTTATTCTCTAAAGCGCCGGCTTCCTGTTCTGTGTTCAGCAGATTTCTCTTCAAACTCAATGAAGAGGCTGAAGGGGAGCGAGTCTCTTCAGCAGGGGTCTTGCTTGTTTGCAGTGATTATGCTAATGTGTCTGAATTAATGGGGCAGTGATTTATAGATTGTGATTAAGTGCTACATGTAGCATCCTTAATTACACCACAAAGACCCCTTTGCACCTGGAGACGCTCCCTTTACAACACACACTCAGAATATGTCTCCAATAAGACATCTCATTCTTTAACCGCTGTGCATCCACAACAGCTTTTTCCAGGTGGTTTCCAGGGAGACCTCAATAATCAGTGAACCACCTAAACAACAGAAAGACACATAAATCTTTTCTTCTTCATCCTCTT
Source organism: Chaetodon auriga (assembly GCF_051107435.1). Lineage (NCBI taxonomy): Eukaryota > Metazoa > Chordata > Actinopteri > Chaetodontiformes > Chaetodontidae > Chaetodon > Chaetodon auriga. The sequence continues at coordinate 27,007,584 of NC_135075.1, forward strand.
CACGTCAGGTAAAGACTGGGACAAGCACAATATGTCTGAAACAGTTATTCAGTGTTTGCAATGTCTGAAGGAATCTACATAAATACAGATTACAGCGCAGGCTGTGCGACCGGCTGCACAAAGTGAGCGATGACGGAGAAAGTTGGAGACGACAGGAAGTTGTGGTTCCTCCTACTGTGTTTTAAAACAGCTGAATTCACGATTCACTTGTTTTCATCTGCATATTTTCTCTGTTTCTGTTCTCAGACACAAGGAACAGGTATGACACATCGCTCCCTGATGAAATCACCACTTCATAATCACGTCGGACTAAATCAGCATGAATTCAGATTAATGACGATCAGCTCTCAGCGGGCGCAGAGGAGGTCCTTCTTGACTCTGCTGACACGCAGCTCCTCACTGAGCAGCTTTCATTCTAAGATTTAAGATTTACTCACTCGGAGACTTTAGAAAAACTTCAGTTTTTGGGTGAAAAAACTCAGTTAGTGGGGATTGAGGGCTGAAATGAAGAGGAAAGATGCATTTTAAATTGAATGTGGACATATTCTCTCACACACACACACACACACACACACACACACACACACACACACACACACACACCTTTAGTACATCCTCACCTCCAGTTCACCTCAATTCAGTTCAGTTTGGTCGAATTTATTAAAACGACATTTCATTCGTTTGAACAGCCACCACATGCTTATGGTGTGTCATAAACAGTACACAGCACACCTAATAAAGCACATTTTGAATATGTTTTATGAGGCTTAACACACTCTGCCGTCCACCTTTCAAAAGCAGTTACACACTTAATTACACACTGTATTATCTCAAAACACACACACACCCCTGCAGTCAGTGTGTATCACCGTGACAATAAAACCTTGAAGATGACAACTCTAAACGTCTGCACCGCACGCTTCATTAGACCACAAAGACAAACCCTATTAATCTCATAACGGCCGTTCGCTTGTAAGATATCGGCATCTCATCCTCCTCCATCCGCTAACGAAACCATTGTTGAGAAGTCTGAACCGCTTACAATGAAACCAGTGAAGAGTCACACTTCACTGAACAGAGGACACTCACACACACACACACACACACACACACACACACACACACACACACACACACACACACACTCTCCTCAGTGACAAGTGTTAGCATTTAATTCAACTACTATTGAACCAGTGACCCCACACTGAGTCCATCTAATGACCAATGGACCCCCCCCACTACTGCCAGGACACACACACACACACACACACACACACACACACACACACACACACACACACACACACACACACACACACACACAGAGTTATGTTTCCCTCACTTTTGGGGACATGACATTAACTTACATTCAATTTGTGAAGACTTACCCGAAACAAGTCTTCATCCTAAAATGTAATGATTCATGTTATGGAGACCTGTGTTTTGTCCCCATAAGGAGGACAGGTACTGACAATTTGAGTGTGTAAACAGATTATTACCACACAATGTGAGTAATACACATCCCCACACACGCAAACACACACACACAGACCACAAGAGTGCAAGTTGAACTTGAAAATAAAGCAGAATTTTGTAACTTGCTAATCTTTTCTAACATCTTCTCCACTGAAAACAGCACAAAGTTGTAAAATAAATGTAATATTTGACCTCATCAGCTTCAGACAGGAGCAGCAAAAGACTGAGAAAGATGTGAAACGCTCCAAAAACGCCTGATTGGTCACAGGTGAGAGTATGATTGGGCCGTTCACGAGTGAGGATGGAGCGAGGTTCACCACTTTGTGAACACATGATTGGATGAAGGAGACACAACACGTGGACTCAGGAAGACTTCTGTCAGTGAAACTGATTGTTTTCGAATGACACATTCTGTTTTTATTTATGCTTTACACTTTCTTTGGAATCGTGGATGTTAAAAAGAAGATGGGAGAGAAAAGAGCGAGAACGAAACAGACGAGTTGTAGAGGAGAAGAAAGGGGGGGATGCAGAGAGAGAGGAAGGGGCAGCGAGGGTGAGCGAGCAGCAGATCTTGACCCGACTTGTTGTGTGGATGTTTTCTCTGGCAGCTCGTCTGTTTGAGCTGCACTCGCTGAGGGGGTTCATGAGAAACTGACGCTCATCTGGCTCTGAGAGCAAAACCTCCATCCGACAGGGAGGAGGGAGGGGAGGGAAGAAGGGAGGACACAGAGGAGGCAAGAGCTGAAGGAAGACTTGAGGGAAAAGGACAGTGACTCGCTGACAGCAGTGGTTTCCCTTTTATCTGCAGTAACGACATCCAGAGACAGAACATGTCTGAAAGTCTCTGCAGCTGAACGTCCGTCCGGACCAGGATGCAGGGTCACATGTCACTAACGGGTTGGAAATATGGTCAGGGAGGGCGACCATTTGCTTGTAAATATGAGTAATCAGGTTATTGCAGTGTGTGTAAACTTTTTGCCTCATTTCCTGCCTTAAACTATTTCCAAAGACAGAGACAAGCTGGAAAACCTTTCATCATTCAGGAGGTGGAACAGGTCGTCTGTGCAAACTTTACCTGGTGGATAAAATCATACCTGACGGCCTGAGTCTTGACAGGAAAACACACATGTGGCATGCATTACTAGATTTTACAGACGTTGCTATTTTTGTGTCCACCGCCTGCACTGGAGCTGCTGTGTTTAACAGAACAGAAGCAGGTTGAATGAATGAGAGACTCTGGAAAGCTGAAGCTCAACGTCAGGAGCCAAAGTTTCTACAAGCAGAATCACGTTTCTGCTGCTCCGCTCTGAATCTGAAACTTCACAAAATAAAGTGCAACCACGCTGCACAGGGAATAAATAAAAGAGTCGGCAAACGCAGCAGATCAGAACAGATGTGACGGCTCAGACCAGCAACATCCAGCCTGTAAGCCAGAAGAACCAGCATCCCTGCCCCGCGAGGGGTTCCTCAGGTCCTCCAAACAGACCTTACAGAGAAACACAGAGACGGTTTCCAGCTGAACAACAAGCAGAAGGAATTCTAATGAAGTTCTCAGCCGATAGTGAAACACCAAACTAAAAGGACCGAGGTTCAGACCCTCACCAGAGATCAGGCACCTTTCCTGAACCCTGAACCAGAACTTCACAGATTTCTTGAAACACACTAAACACCAGTAACAAACACAAGTAATGATCCACCACAGCTGGCTGAAGCATGTCAAACTCACCTGACTGCATGAAGAACCAGTTACTCCCAACTGTCACTGCGAGTCCACCACAACAAACTGCCTCAGCGGACCAGTCATATCCAACACTGCTGGGCAGCTCCTCCGCTGTGTGTGTGTGTGTGTGTGTGTGTGTGTGTGTGTGTGTGTGTGTGTGTGTGTGTGTGTCTCAGTGGGTTTGGCTGCCTGTTTGGTCCTGATAGCATTCAGTCCTGCAGCAGCAGCTCTGGAGGGTTTCTCACAGACTGGAAACACGACGGTGAATTAAGTTTCCCCCTTCTTTCTTCTCTCTCAGCTCTCCTCCTCATTTCTCCTCCTCCTCGTCCTCCTCTCTCTCTGTCACACACTTTATTTTCCAGCTCTGCCTCTCCTCTCTCCCCCTCAGCTTCTTCTCCACTCCCTCTTTTGTGTTTCTCTCCTCCTCTTTCAGGACTCTGACAATCTGCTCTTTTGCTTTTGTCAACTTCAATTAATGTATTAAAGCCTTCTTCTCCTCCTCATCTCCTCCTTCACTGCTCCTGCTGCCTTTCCCGTTTTCTGTCTTTACTGTTAACCTCTTCGCACTCCTCTCTCTCAACTCCCTTCTCTCTCAGCATTTTCACCACTTGTCTTTCTCACTTCTCATCTTCTTATCTTTTGCCATCGACTTCTCCTCCTCTGTCATCTCTCATCCGTCACTTTCCTTCTTTCCCTCCACGTGACTCTTCTTATCGTGCTCTCTTTCCCTCTTTTCTTTCTCAGCTCACATCCCTCTTTCTCTTTCTTTCGCTCTGCTCTCCCGTGGGGATACTCTTGTTTCTCTCCCCCTTCCTCTGTTTCCCAACAACTGTCCTCCAGTCTTCATAAACTCCTCTTTCATCTTTATGTTGCTACTTTTCTTTTCTTGTGCTTTTCAGAGTGCATGTAAATGTTTCAGAAGCCCTCCTCCTCCTCCTCCTCCTCCTCCTCCTCCTCCTCTCCTTTTCTTCCCCTTCCCCCGCTCCGCTTGGTGAGTATCATATTTGGCAGATTGGCTTTAAACTAAAGAACTTGGCTCCGGCACAGACCACATACATCACTAACACTGCAGCCTTATGTCCTGATTGATGGCCACGCGTTTGTGAAAATAAACATTGTGTACTGAAAGTAGACCCGTCACATCTATACGTCTGGAGAAGTTTCTCAGTCGTGCACAAGAGACGGTGCAAACATCTAAATCAGCTGAATAAAAGAAAAGAAAGGGAGTGTGTAGGGAAAAGCAGTCAGTATAGTTTGGTGGAACGTGCAGTTGCTGCTAAACGTTAGCTTGTTCTGCTGTGTAACGTTAGAATGGGACTCCATCTTTGCTGCTAAGCCTCGTTTCTTCTGTGTTTTCACATTTTACACATGGAAACAAACCTTCAGAGCATCTTCTATCAGGCCGTGCAGCTAGTTTTTATTTGTATTTAGATTGTTAGAAGATGTGCTCTTAGTTGGATGAAGTGAGCCTTTAACAGCGCCTCAACACATAAAGACCTCAGACTTGGTTACTGGCTTGGTTAGAGCTGCCAGTTACCGCTGGGAAGATGTAAAGATAAGATAAGACTTTATTAATCCTCCGTAGGGGAAATTAGGGTGTTACAGGCAGCAGCAATCGTATCAGGAAGAGAATAAAATAGAAAACAGAAAATAAACGTCAACTCAAACACATACACACATTCTATACCCTTTATTGTTAATGGGAAAACTTGCAAATTGCACAAGGATTGAGAATTGCACACGGTTTAAGTACAGTGTTTTTCACCACAGCACATTAGATTCAAAAGATATGCAACGAGTTATATAAAAAGAAAAATATGTATATGCATAGACTTGATAAAATTAAGAGAAATACATAGTACGAGATGGATGTAATGCCGAGATGATGAAAACCACACAGTAGAGAATAGCTGAAATGTAAAGATGACACTAGAATATAACCACACACAGCAAACCGGCTGCCGGGCTTCAGGGAACAGTATCCGCTGTTGTTTTCAAATGACGGGCTTCTCTTCACTGTCACGTTCTGTTCTCCTTGTTGTTTTTGTTGTGTGAGAGCTTTTTTGTCATTATCACGGCCACATCAGACACTCACGGAGCCGTCAGACAGAAATGCTCGTGAGCGTAAAGTAAACTATGCAGAGCAGTTAAAAGCAGCTTCCCATGATGCCGTGTGAAAAACCTCCTAAGACTGTTTACACAGGCTGAAGTCCTTGAACTTTAATTAATCTCAAAGCGGTCGTGTTTGTGAACTTCTCCTGATCAGCCTGACTGGAGATGTGTGATGTGGGACGTTGACACCAGTTTTAAGGTTCCTGTGGGACAGCTTATCCCAGTCGTCCCTTAACGAGCTGAGGTTTTGGTTCAGGCCGCTTTCGTTTGGTTTGTTGCTTGATTTTGATTTTGCTTGATGAAATTTGGTGCAAAGTTAAGGGACCAAGGATCACGTGTTTAGTTTGTGGTGCGGATCCAGAAATTTTCTCCAGCTCTTCACAAAGTAAGGTTTTCATTTGGATATAAATATACATACTACACCACCAGAAGTATGTGAACACCCAAACAAAGTATGTGGGCAGCTGAACATTACATCTACACGTGATTGTTGAAGAACTCGTCCCTTAACCATGGACATTAATCTGCTGCTGAAACAGCTTCCGCTCCTCTGATTTCAGGCTTTCCACAAGATTGTGGCTGCAGGCATTTTGAGAGAGAGAGCTGCAGGCCGGTCGAGCTCTTCTCAGGAAAACTGCTGTATTCCAGCGCTTCACTCTGTGCATGAGGAGGGTTATGAAGAGGAGGTCTTCCTCAGACTGGTACTGCAAGGCTGGAAGCACACTGTTGTTTAAAATATATACAGAGTATTCAAACTGGATTGAAGCCCAAAAAGTCTGAGACGCACATCTGTCAGAGCAGCAAACTGCACTTTGATCGACCTGAGCAACCGTAAACGATGTGAAAAATCGGTATTTTGAGTGTTATCGTGCCTCCTATGCAGACAATCACTTCCTGTCCTCCATCTGCATCTCCATATTGAGGGACCATGTGACCAACTGACAGTTAGTCTACAGTCTGATTCTGCCAATCCAGTTTCCTTGTAACCGTACTCATTCGTACCTTTGCTCTAACTCTTGTTTGTGGTTGCTCTTTTTCTGTATTTGTCATCACTATCGCTGCGTTTGCTGCGTTTTATCCAGCGCTGCTTTCACAGTTTCACAGTTGCTTCCAGTAAAAACCTCAAAGACCAGCAGCTGTCTTCAGCCTTCACTGCAAGTGTGTTTAGCTCTCTGCATAAACTGAGCAAACAGACTTTAAACCTGATTTAGATCCATCACAGTGTGTGTTGAGGAATCTAGTTTGCAAACAGATTCAGCTTTAAAGGAAAATATTCCATTTTCATGACTTTCTCTCAGTTATGATATCATTGCACTCACAGTAATCGCTGAGATCTGAAATTTAGGTTTGCTGTCAGACACAAAGTTCAATAGAATAAATGCCCTAATTCACATTATCCTTTCCACTGTGGATAATAATGCTAAATGCTCATTGTCTAACTTAACTTTTTATTGATGCTCTTTGAATGAAAAGTTCTTGGACATCAAGATGTCCAACTTTGACAAAAAGAAGACAAATAAATATGTCGAAAGAGTTTCAAGTGGTTGCAAACTGATTTTAATACTTCAGTACAATGACCAGTAACTAATGCTCGTCAGGAAGGAAATCCAAAGGCAGAGAATCAGAATGAAGTGGTCAGTAAATCATGTAACTCCATGATTTGTGGTTAATGCGAAGCTGATGTGTGAACAAACTGACATCCATGTTTCTCACGTGATTCTGACAGAATGGATCCATTTTGTCAGGCAGCTGCTGGCTGAGATAGAAACACACCTACAAACACACCCACACACTCTAAAATACACAAATATTTCTGCAGAGATCGCTGAAGACGCACACTTCCACAAATGCACATACACACATATATAGATGCACGCACCGCACACACCCACACACACCATCAGTTGGCTGCTAACATGGAAATATACACTGATATTACTTCAGCTGGCACATTCATCTCATAAGTACACGCATGCAGACACACACACATATGCACGTGCACACATGTATATACACACACACACACACACACACACACACACACACACACACACACATATGGCAGGCAGAGATAAGAAGGAAAGAGACGAGTGCATCCTGCGTATCTGGAGGCCTCTGCTGCTCCACTCCCTCATCACACACTCACTGTAACAGCTGACTGTGCATTAGTGTGTGTGTGTGTGTGTGTGTGTGTGTGTGTGTGTGTGTGTACTTGTACAGCTATCTATGCGAGAACCAATTTGAGTTTTAGCCGCTGACAGACTTCGGGAGTTCAGACTTGGTGTTAACGGTCGGTGCTGCCTCCTCATCCATGAAATGCAGTCACATTAATGCTCCATCATAAAGAGTGAATCAGCCTGAGAAGTAACATATCAGACGTTCTCACAAGAACTTGTAACTACAGTAACGTCCAAATGTCATATGATATTTTGACTTTGAAGCTCCAGCCCAAAAAGACACATCACATGGAGTAAATCATCCAAAATAACCTGCTCACACCATCATAACAGAATGATATTTCCATTCAATTGGGAGCTACACACAGTAAAATGAATAGGAGCCTGAACATTGAGGATATTCTGGTTCTGAAACACACAACTAGTGAATTCATAATCGTCCCTTCCTGTTTGGCTCTCAGCCTGCTTTACAGCGACGAGGAGGACAAATGGGAACACGTGAGCGATTACCTTTTGTTCTGCACTGCGAAGAGCGTTTTCCCTGCTCTTTTTTCTTGTGTATTTCGAGTCCAGTTGAAGTGAACTGTGCTGAACTGAGATGAACTGAACAGACAGAGGTCCTCTACTACTGTAGCAGGATGCCCTCTGCTGTTTATACAGTGCTACTAAGACAAGAAGGTTTTTCCTCTTTTACACCCAAAGTTTTCCATGTCAAAGACATGTCAGCCATCACTGTCCTAATAACCTCTAAACAGTCAAATAAAATGTAGGAAGATCAATAACCAACGAGGTCACAGCAGAGTCCACCGCACCTGATGGACAAAAGCCATAATGTAACTGTGAACTGACAGAAATAATCACAGAGCAACAATAAGAGAAGCATTATTCTTCTTCAGCTGTGCTGTGTGAGCGTTCATGTTATTTCACTTCTACAGAGAAGGGCTCTTGGGTTTTTTAAAATAATTACCAGGCAATTAAAATCATTTTGGTGCTTTAATAAGTTCAAACCAAAGCTCTCAAGCTCCATCCAACCACAGCCAAACCTTGGCAAACCACATTGAAGCTTTTCACTTGGCAACATCGCACTCTGGATGAGAATAAAAACACATTTCATGGTTTGAAGTGTTAAAGAGATGAAATCAGTTCCTGATCTCAGCTGTCTGCAGGTCAGTGTTTCACAGAGAAGGAAAGCAGTTGTTCCTTAATCTCATTCTGCTGCTGCTGCTGTTGCGAATATGTTACAGTGTCCTCCACGGCAGTGCCAGGGCGAGATGCCCAACGCTCAGCAGATCAGCATCAGTTACTATGGCAACAGCCATGGACCAGACTGTGGAGCCAATATGGCTGCCAAAGGGGAACTGCAGCAGCCAAGCTGTGTCTGTCTGTGTGGCTTCACACATGAGCGACAAGCACAACATCTTGGCGCAGTCATCTGTATGTCTTTGGGGAAGCCCTGTTTTGTGCTTTATATGCTCACTGCATGTTTCCTGTACATGGAAAATACGCAGGTCTTCTAGTTTTTGTTTTCATATGCCTGCCTGACACATAGGGCACATGCACAGAAGCGTATCCACAAACCTCACGGTAAAATTAGAACTGAGCTGTGAAAAATATTCAGCCTCAGGGGGTCTCGGTGGTCAGCTGGGCCGAAGCACATGCAGTGACGTATATTGTTCTAATCTTGATAATCGATAAGCAGGACACACCTAAATCTTTCCCACAGGGATCGTATCACGCAGCTCTTAAACTTGTTCACTGCATAAATGATTTAAACATAATCAGCCATTTGCTTTAGATTAACTGTGCGTGTGTATTCACACAGTCTGCGGTTCAAATCTGGCCTGAGACTTAAAATAACATCGGACATGTGAGGGATGCTTGGAGCTCAAACACCAGACTAAAAATACACGCAGTGTGCCACGAGAGCACAGTTTGAGCACGTGAACGTGAGTTCTCGTCCTTGCAGCGTTAGCATGTTATCAGCGTGTTCTACCTGCACCAAATAAAGACCTACACAAAGATGACCTGGACGAGCCACACAGACATAAACAAAGCTGAGATAAGGAGATTTATTTTTTTTCAGTGATTCTCTGCAGGATACTCTCCAATCTAGCAAAGGTGCCACAAAATATACTTAATGACTCTTAAGCTTTGAGAAGTGAGAGTTATTTGTGATGATTCATGTTAACTGATAATTGTTTACAGAAGGCTGCTGAGATGAAGCTCACTGATCGGCTGTGACACATGAAGTTAGCATGCAAGGAAGCTGCATCGGGTGTCACTTTCAGCCCAAAATACATATATTCAACTTTCAGTTTTTCACCCTCTATGAGGAATATTTAGAGGATTTGTTCTGTCAAACCGCTTACTAACACACTGTGCAGCTTTAGTAAATCACTGTATGTTAAACCATTTACCTGTACATTTTTAGATTAGATTAGATTTAACTTTATTGTCATCATCAGAGTGCAACACAGAGACAATGAAATGCAGTTTAGCATCTAACCAGAAGTGCAAATAGTCAGAATATCCAAAAATATATAACTACATGTAAGTAGTGCAAGTGGCATGAAGTATGAACACGCAGATAAGGCAGTATAATATTAACATGCAATAACAGTAAAATAATACATGATATCCTTCCACTGTCACACCCAAGTTGGATGATTTATGTCCATTAAAGTTAGAGGAAGCTGCCACTTGAATATACGAAGACAACAGCAACAGCACAACAACCACTGGCTAATCTAGCGGCCATGCTACACATGGACCGCCCGCGGGCCGATCCTTTCCATTTGTCTATTGGTCTTCCCTCTATTAACACAAACCCTGCGTTCACCTTTACACCCACATTAAACACCGAGCTAAGATTCTCCTGAACCGGCTGACGCCAACCAACCATCACAACAGGAAGTACAAACAGCCAACAGCAGACAAACGACCGTGTTTAAAAATTAAAAACTCACCTGTTATGTCGCTCCTTGATCCACAGATCCAAAAAATGGTCTGGAAACATCCACAAAGGTCCAGAAGATCCTCTGCGGTAAAAATATTTAGTCCAAAACATGATAATAATCCACAGAAAGATGTTTTCTCCTTTAAAATTAGCAGGCTGGTCTTCCACCTTTTCCCAGGAAAAACATCCGGCCGCCATCTTGTCTGTGGAGTATGATCAGACCAATCACACGCTGCTAGGTAAAGCCTAGCTACCAGAGAGACCAATGGTAGTGTGAGTTGAATAGAAGACCCTCCTTCTCTTCTTCGGTGTAAGAATTGAGCCAATCCCAAATAACTCTGCAGATGACTGACATTTCAAATAGCCAATGAAATTCAATTCAAATGGTTAAAGGACAGCTATCAAGTTACTTCAGGTTTAAGATTATTATTGTTGGATCTGGGATCCTAAACTGTGGTCACTAGGGGGCCTGCAGTCCCAGCAGCCTGCTTTTGCCTGTAATAATTATATTTTAGCTTATATTTGTTTAGCTTAATGTCTTTGTTTTGCTGTGTGTCTCTATCAGCAAAATGCAGTTTTTCATTAGCTTTTAAAAACTGAATTGTTACTTTTTTTTTTTTTTTTTTTGCAAATGCAACTGTTTATTTAAATATAATCTATCAGTCCTTAATTTCTGTGTTTATTAAATGCGTTGGATTTAAGATCGGGTCTGTTTATGGAATTTGAGTCCTTGATTTATTTTTAAAGTCTTTCATTACTCTATTTTGTATATTGTCCACTTCATGAAAACCATTTGGAACTCTCTCTGGGTCCTTCGGTTACTTGGTGCTTGATACTGAGGCCGTTCACTTGTAGCAGAGCAGGTCAGAGAAATATAAGATGTTAATGGTTTCAAAGGTAAGAAGAAAACAGACAATGCAGTCGTGGGCGGGGGTTCGCCATCATAGGACAGATTATTAGTAAATGATGTGTGTGGTGTATGCATGTGATACTCAGCAACCATGTGGGAAGGGCGGCCAATGAGTTCAGCAGCCTTCCACCACACACAAAGATGCAGAAATGCCTCATGTTGCAGTTTATTTCCGCTAGTGCTGAGGTGGAGGTCGCGGTGAGTTGGCCACGAGAGAAGACGGAAATCAACACTTTACATCTGGGTAACAAAAACTCAAGAAACACAAGATCTGAACGCTTTTTGAGGGGGAAGAAAAGACCAAAAAAATCTGTTCCTCCTTCCAACTCTCTCTGGGCTCGAGGCCAAGCGAGGGGAGGAAGGAAGGAGGTAGAGGAGGAAGAGGAGGAGGGGAGGAGGGATGAAGAGCAGAGGGAGGGAGCGAAAGCAGGCAGGATCTGTGGGGATTGCAGGGGTGCATGGAACAGATGCAGAATAATTTAACTCTTCCACGGCCAAACGTGGTCCCGCTCGGTGGGCTCTGCGCTCAGCTCTGCTGATTAGAAACACACTTCAAAGCTTCGCTCCAAACAAAGAGAGCTGCTCCTCTTATTCCAACCAAACAGCCGCGCTTATCTAATGAATTTCTCCTTTTATTTCAGATAGAAGCTAAGAGTTCGGGTCCTTGACGGGTCCTTGATGTACAAAACTCTGCAGATTAAATCATTTATTTGGATTGATGAACAATGACAATGAATATTAATTATTTTTAGGTTAAGTAAGGTATAAAAGTATGAATCCATAATGTACAGTGTAGAAACAACTGAGAAATTAAGAATCTCCCTCAGTCTCTTCTTGTATGTAAAAGTCTTTAGAAACTTATTTTAACTGAAGTAAAATCATTTTTAAGAGACTGGGTTAGCATTCGTCACACGCTGCGGGGTCATAAGGCTGATTTTGGGCTTTATTTTCAAAAAATGACAAAATTTCTGGGAAAATTATCGTCACAGATGATTTTGTGATGAAAATCCATTAAAAGACATCTGCTCACAAATCAGTCATCTTGTCTCAGTCCAGGAAATCCTGCAGTGTATGGAGGACCCCCCCCCTCTAATGACTAGTTAAAAGTGTGATGACTTTATTGATGTCCATATACGTACGTCTCTTTTGTACTTTCTTACAGTGCATGCTTAAGTTAGTGAGTGCTGGGCTTTTAACTCCAAACAGTCTCGCAAGGATCATTTGAATAGATCAGATTTTGAATTAGTCTGTTCAGCTCAATCTGAAACCTTTAATAAATGATGGGCTGCGGTGGTTGTTTCAGGATGAGTGAAGGATAGTTGCCATGATGCCTTTTTTTGCTGTTACCACATGCAGCAGGAAAGGCATCACGACGGCAACACAGTAGTTGATATTCACATCCACATTCAGCTATAACAGAAATCCTAGTTTTTACATGCATGATGCAGCGCTGCGCTCATCTCTCCACCCCCAGAAGAGACATCATTTAGAAAATGCAGGATAGACAGAGTCAGGTAAACATCTACAATGGCTGGCACACTAATTATGTATGCATGGATGCTCGTCTGCTTGAAACGCTTGCTGCACTGTGACTGCACCTCACAGCGTTTAGCTCTATGATTTAAAATGGAACGACCTTGCAAAGCAAGTCTCATCCTTAATTTTCAAATGTATAAAGACCTCTTAACTTAGATAAACTGATATTTCTACTTTTAAAAGGTCTGTTCTGCAGCAGTAAGACATGCAGTGCAGTTACTGTGCATTCATCCCTGACATGTTAGAGTTGAGTGTATGATCAGCTGTGGTTAGAAGCTTTCAGCCACACTTTCAGTTTTTTCCTCAATCCATAAATGTTTCTGCAAGATGCACAGGACATAGTGACTCAATTTTTCCAACTGTCATTGAATCAGTCAACAAAATCATTTCACGAATGGAAGTCATCAAATCCTTTCTATATACGGGTTGGAGTTCATTCAGTGCCTTTGTTGTGTGTTTTGTGTTTATGTGAGTGTAAGAGGAAGTTGTTGACAGCGGCTGTCCATCATCTGACGGAGGAGATTTGTTACACATGGTGCAGTTTTTCACATCATGTCTGCTGAAGCTGTGCGCTGCACTCTGGCCAGAGATGTGATGTTTATGTTGGTGTGGTATGGTTTATTTATACTGGGCAACATAATAAACATCAGAAACAGCATGTTGCACCTCAGTTATTCCACCTTGTATTCATTTCAATCATCAGTTGCTTCAAACGTTGTTTATTGTATGCTTGCGGCAGAAAAATGACGGCAAAACGTCATACAATGCAAATCTAATATTAAGATCAAGACCACAAAACACTCTCATGATGTTATTTTATAAAGATCAAACTCAACAATAGGACAGCACGTCACTTTAACTGTGCTACGCTCTTTAGGATTCAGCACTCGTCCATGCATACTGGGGTTGAACATGATATAAGTGATCACATCACACTGTGCAGCATTACAGTAGAGACAGATTCACCACAACGCCGTGCTGCAGTGCTCCACACCTGACGGTAAACTGCACCAGTAAAGAGAAGTTAAGCTATTCCCTCAAGATGCAGAGCAGAGGAAGTGCTGAGTTACGCTGATAAGACTGTGAGAGTTAAACTGAGGGAATGATCGTAGGTCTAACCAAACCTACTGAAGGCTCCACAGTCATCTTATTTCACTGAGCCTGAAACTTCAGAGGGGGGAAGCACAAAAAAGATCAAACTGATGAAGAATGTCCAATTAGAAAATACAGAGAAAGACGAGGTGATATTAATGAAATACTAAAGGAAACAGGCAAGTCAGTCATGCTAAGCTAATTAGCCTTTAGCTGTGGATATTTAGTCCATTCAAGAAAAATGAAACAAGATCAGACCAGATAATAATCGTCATCTACAGAAAACAACTTGTTAACTAGTTGTTCAATTAGTTACTCAATAATTAGTTAATTCTGTCATTATTCATCATCTCATTTTCCAAAAACTACCATTTTGTTATGTTAGCATAATGAGAAAATCAACTCGGGATCTTGAGATAAGATTAAAAACACAAATGATTGTAAACATGATCTGACCTTTAATTACTTGACACTGGAGTTTATGAATTATAGCTGAATATGAAGAGACTCTCCTCTTTGTGAGACTTTTAACTTCACATATGATGAAGGAAAAGAAAGATTGATTAAATGATGGAGCAATTTCAAATGAAAGATTTCTTACCTGTTCAGTAGTAAGTGTTAATTATCTAATTCCAAACTTAGAGTAAAAGTAGAATTTTAGTGTAAAGGGCCTGTTTTCATTCAGGCCTTTTTCACTCTGAAAGTGAAGCAAAGCGCTGATGCAAATCACCTTTTTTCATGAAATTTAAGTTCTGTCTTCAATTACCAAGCCACAGATTCAAACATGCATTTCACGGGAGGCTCTGTTGAACACATGTGCTATCTCAGCTCCACTCTGTGCTGCACCTACAACAACAGCAAGACACATTTACACCAGAGAGCAATCCATTGCAGCGAGATCTGGAACAGCCTCACTGCTCAGGAGCACATGTAGACTGTCACATACTCTGTCTGTTGTCAATATGAAGTCGTGTTAATTAATGTGGTCTCAATCTGTTGTGCTTGTTCACTGTGTTGCTGCTGCTCTCAGACATCCCTGTCGATCACAGATGATACTGAAATGGATGGTCGATGAGGTTTGAGCTTCTCTGGGTGGAGCTCTTCTTTCTGTAAACTGGTTTATTATAAACAAAGTGATGCTGCATTTGCTGGAAATGTAAAACACGGCGCCTCTTCTGAACCAGAGCATGCTGTAGTTTTTTATGGCATTGCCCGGTACGTAAGGACATATGCTCAACGATACATATTAAAAACTTAACAATCTCCCTTAGTGCCGTCCATGTGAGCCTCATCTGATCATCCTGTATCACTGGACGCTCTGTGTGATTTCGGATAATCCCATTTTCACACATAAAAATTATGCAATGCAGATTAGAAAAGAAGGTAAATTGATGCTAGAATCAGTCGTGTTTGAGTCTTTGTTTCATCAAAACATAAAACTAATTTCCATCCTTACCCGGGGAATAGAGATTGTCTGATTATGTAATTCTTTGAAATGACTGCATAATGAAATCTAGCAAAGCATTTCTCCTAATGAGGCCTCTCAGATCTGCAAAAGCTTATAAACACAGATCTTAGTGAAGTAGTCCGTGTGAATCAAAAGACAAATGCAAGTCTTTGAAAATCTGAGCTTTATTATGTTATCGCAATAGCAACAATTAGAGTTGATAGTGTTCACGTATCCAGAGCTTATGAAAAAACTGAGTTCACAAAATGCATGTATGGATGTAAGATCATGGCAAAGTATTGAAAAGAGGGGGCATAAAAAATGAGCCTTTAGAAACAGAAAGGCTTGCGTCACCACACAGATATCATCGGTATACTCTGAAATTATTATTATTATTATTGTTATCATTACAAACCCATATTACTCACCATCTTATAATACATCTTATATGGGACCTAGCAACCAATCCGCTAATTGAAATCACTTCAATCTGAGTTTGCTTAATTTTTTTTTACGTTAACTTCACATGTGCCATCACACCGGGACTCACTGTTCTTATCCAGCTGCGAAAAATAACTACATTCATGTTCCCAGAGGATGAACCCTGCTGCTTTTAAGCTGGATTTCAGTCTAGTTTGTCCATTGTGAAGGAGAGCAGTGATCACGGTGAGCTGAAGGATTGCGCATTACTGAGAAGAAGATCTGGGCCTTGTTGCTCAACTTCGTCTTCATCATCAGTGTACATACGCAGACTAGACTACACGTGCAGGCTGTAACCCTTTAATGTACAACCATGAATCCAGCTGGCACCACATTCACCTGTCAAACATTTTTGATGTGCTTTGTAAATGTACTAACACTAGCATATTACCTAACATGCTAAACATGGGCATGTTAGCATACTATGCTAACAGCTAAATGTGAATATTCTCAGTCATCATGGAGGCTTGAATCGACGGCAGCTGGACTGGATGTAGAAACCTGACAGTGTTCCAGCTCTCCAGTTAACTGACTGGTGGGAAAATGGGTTTTTAACCTCTCTGGGTTCGTTACCGAGGTCACTGATTGTTATAAAGGCGTTGGAGTTGTTACATGAGGACAAATGTGAACAGTTGTTAAATCTCCTGGGAGGGGATGAAAAGTACTGTAGGTTGGAGATGAGTGGTGTCGTAAACCTCCTCCTCCTCTGTTGGTTTCTGTATTTCTACATAAATAGCTTTCTTCACCTCTCTTTAAAACCATCTGAGAGGTTAAATATCTGGGACTTTGATGAGGGACGTTGCGGTTCGTGGTCTCTGCCACCCTGGAGCCCCGGGCTGCAGACTTCTGAATCTAAACTATAATATCCAAATCGTGCCATTCACTTTTTTCTCTGTTTTCTTTATTGGATGATTTTCATATTTGCCTAAAGGATATGCAGCATTTTCTCAGGAGGATACAAACCATGACCTTTCGTCTAATAAACCTCAAAGAGCATCGGCGGTGCGGCTGAGGGCAAACACATGAACTGCAGTTCTGTAAATACAAAGGCATAACGCAGCGTCACAAGCAAATACAGCACAAGGTGCGTTCTCAAGCGATGTGTATTGAAGGCAGGATAGGTTGAAAGGTCACACGTTTGATTTCTGTTGCTGCAGTTTGTCCTGCAAACATGTCCTGAAGAAACACGGCGAGCTCTGGATACGAGCATCAGCTACATGTCTTACATGTGAATGAGCGTGCTCATCGATAAGCCTGGTGACCATCGGCTCAAATGAATGGTCTAACCGCCTCGAAACAACTGTGCTTATTTCAGCTTTGGGATCATTAAAATGCACTTTAAACTAGCCTATTTATGTTAAATACTGTTCTCCCATCCTGTATTTCACTTGAGTGACATAAGACAAACTTATTAGCAAACATAAAATCTCCTCAACATGAACCTATTTCAAGCTGTTACTGTCTGCCAAGTCAAACCCCGCTGATTAATCTTACGTTAATTAGCAATTTAAAAGAGCAAAAGCATCTTCTTCAGCAGAGGGTGAGATGTGAGGTTAACAGATTTGTATGTATTATATACTGTATTTGTATATATTAGTAGACCCAGGAGTGCTGGGAAAGGGTGTGAGGTGAGACACTTCATTCATTTCTGTCTGTCTACAGCTCAGACAGGAGCAAAATAAATCTCATATATTTAGTTAATCCATTTAGTTTCATTTGGATTTTAGCCTAAGAATAAATAGAACGCAACACACAGTAACAGGTAAAAATAAAGAAGTGTTAAAAATAAAGGTTAAATGTGCAGGAGAAGGAAAATGATCATTTGCAAGCCAGACTGTTCCATCGCTTATTTCAGTAACATTTCGACTTTACCGACTGGTTCTCCCAGTGTTCATCTCACCACAATAGACAATGTGAGTGTTTGTTAATAAGCACTGCCTGCTGGATGATGTGTGTGTCTAATTAAGAAGACATTAAAGATGCAGGGAGGGTTTCAGTTTGTGTTGTCGCAGATGGAGCTCGTTCACCACTGTGAAATTTTTCTTCCATAAAAGGAGTGAGTGACCTGCAACAGTGCTGACCTCAGCATAGCGCGTGGACGTCGCGGGGGTCACAATTCACTCTGCAACAGTTTGCATCATACGGCTCACCCTCCCAGTCATCGCACCGAAAACGACGTTAATTCTACCTTTGCAGGACGGGACAGCTTTCTGTGCTTTGCATCTTAGTGACTGAAGTTGCAGGAGGAGATAACTGCTTGAAAAATTCAAATCTCAGCACTCAGAGACGCCGTGAAGTGAACCGCACGCAGCATGCTCAGGATTATCATCTCAGTCTGTCTGTCACGCTTTAAACCCAAGGAAACCAGGCAGATGAGACTGGTTTGTCCAGATGTTTGAGACGGTGGGATTTCACTCTGAATACTGGGCTCAAGGCAGCTCAGGACTTGTTAATGATGAGTTTCAACTTGCAAAAAACCAATTGATTGGTCATGCACTTTCAGAATAACAGGCCAGAGGGCTGGTTTATCTGACTCCAGGATAAAGTGACGCAATATCAGTGAAAATATGGACAAAGAGGCTGCTTTTATGGATTAAAACACATTTAAGTGTGTCTTTGTACAGCTTCACAGGTTGATAATACGCCTGGAGGTGCATTCAGCTAATGCATTTCTTTTTGACAAAACAATCCTGGCTCAAGTCCACTTTTCCAGCTTTTTTCCAGGCTTTCAAGCACATCACATGGCCTTCCTCTGTGGATGGAGTTTGCTCACTTGTGCCGTGGAGGGATCCCATGGGAGCCCTGCAGCTGTTATGACTTTAATCAAATCACTTTAGGATTTCTGAAAACTGCACATTTGATCTTTGTTTAAAGTCATTTTAAGTCAGATGTGTGTTCATCTTCACTTCGGCGTGCGGAGAGATGGACATGCAGAGGTTGACACTGGAGGGATGTTTTCACATCCGTCTGCCGAGGGCAAAAAATAAAAAAAGTAAATTTAAAAAATGTCTGAAAAACCACATTAGGCACAAATTATTATTTAAAGAGTATTTGTTTGTGTCTTGAAACATTTCTGGAGAGGAGCCCTTAAAAAAGCACATGAAGCAGTGTTTCATTGCTCTCTCTGGGGAGTTTCAACTGTGTTTTGGCATGCCGCATTGTACCTGTCCACACCCTCTGATGATGTCACAGTGTATTGACTCACCTTGGAGCACACCTGGACATCCCTGCAGCCAGGTGTGGAGTTAAACCACTGGGGTCAGAAACAACATCTGCAGCACTGAGCTGGCATGTCATGTTAATGCTGATTACAACCATGTGATGTGGTTGAGAGCTCCAGAAAAGTCTAGAAAGCGAATCTTGAGTTGGGATCAAACTATTTCCTGAATTTTAAGCTCAATTTGCACACATTTGTTGGTATTTATCTGAAATAATCCTGTGTATTTTTGACCAGTTGTCATGAATACATTAGAAAAAAGTGTGATCAGAGGTTATAATACGTATTTATGTATGTGTAGTATTTATTCTGTGTATTTTCTACCATAAAAATGTGCCTTTAACAGGTTTAACTCTCGCACACAACGGGACACAGAGACCGGCGGGTCAAGCAGAGACTTCAGGTGAAGTTTGGAAAGGAAGCGAGTTGAATGAAAAAAACCAGAACTCCCCATCAGCCTTAAACGCCCAAAAAACAAACGCATAACGCATCCACAGCAGGTAAACACTGCAGCTCGCACACTTCGAGTCCAGAAACAAGCCGAACATCCGGGAAACGCAACCTGATCTGCAAAAGACGTGGAATGTTTTCTTCCGCCCTTCAAACCCGGTAATGATGGAGGAGTAAAAAGCGACATGATTGGTGGACGCAGGCAGTAGAGGAGAAATGTAAACCCCTTCGTTTTGTTGCATCGGGGGGGCTGAAAACTGAACGCTCCCCTCTTGTTTTTTTCCTTCCTTCAATGACAGCAGGAGCCAGCCGGGCGGGCGGTGCGGTGGGAAGCTTCCCCCCCGGTACGAGAAGGATCTCCCTGCAAGTCTGCGGTAAGGACAACAACAGAACGACACCAGCACCTAGAATAAACAGCAGGCAGTGTGCGTGAGGAGGGCAGAAAAACGCACACAATACACAATGGTGTTGCCTGGGGCTGCCGCGATAGCTCTCAGACAAACCCGGGAGAGACTCGCTCGCTTCGCTTGCTTGACAGCTGCAGGGCCAATGGAAATATGCACGGGGCCAGCTGCGCTAGGCTGCAGCCAATGGAAAAATCTGAAATGCTGAGCTGCCACTGGATCCAAATGGTAAGGTTAGGCTGGCTGCAGCGGCCACACCGCCGCCGCCGCCGCTGTTAAACTTCCACCAAATAAAAAGCTGTGTGTGTTTTGGCTGCTGCAGTGGCCATTTTAGGTAAGAAGCACCCTCTAACTTTTGGATGCGGCTTGTCTTTGTGGACAGGGAGAAGGTGTGTGTGTATGTGTGTGCGTGTATGTGTGCGTGCTGTCTGGACCGGACTGTGGTGGCCAAACAGTGCAGGACTCCGGCATCCAGACTGAATAAACTCCGCGGAGCTGCTAGCTTTATGTGGATTAAATAGATATTGCACGGAGTTCCACTCCTCCTCCTCCTCTTTTCATCCTTCCCCCTCCTCTTCCCTCACCCCTCCCTCCTCTCCTCCCTTCACCTCCCCATCTCTCTCTCTCTCCTCTCTCCCCTCCCTCCCCTGCCTGCTAATTTTTTATGCATTTTTCTAAACTGTCATGGCGATTTTGTGTCCTTGGAAATAAAAAGCGCCAGTGTTTTTCGGGCTAACCGGGAGGATGTCTCGCCGGTGAGAGCGTGTGTCCGGTGTCCGGAGCAGGTGAGCTGTCCGCCGGGGAGGGTTTTTCTGTGGAGAGATGTCCCCGAGAAGGAGTTTTAGAGGCTGTCCACACGTGTAAGGAGAGGGCTGTTATAATGTATTTACAACAGCGATGCAGTGACATTACAGAGCTAGCGGGGAAAGCTAGCTCGGTAGCAGCGGGTGCTAACATTAAGTAGGACACACTGTCTCCTTGTCTGTGTAGGTGTGTGTTGTGTGTGTTTCGTGTTTTTCATCTCAAGTCGCCGTTTTGCTCGCCGGGAACTTCTTTTATCCCCCCCCCCCCTCCTAGCTAGCTCTCCCAACTTGTGGCAATCCAGTAACGTTCAAGCTAGCAGTGCGTTAGCCCCTGCGTCTGCTAGCGTTCGTTACAGCCATAAACCTCAAAGAGGTGTAAGCTAGGTTGTTAGCCTGTTAGCCCCTGGAAACATTTGTAGCTATAGCAGCCAGGTATGTGCGCGTGCACGTAGTGAGTCATTCAAGTACATCCAGTCATGAGGCGGCGGTGTGTCTGTCTATGCACACACTTTCACCTGGCCAGGTGTAACAGCCCGGGGCTACAGACAAAGGGTGTGCAAAGAGCTAACTTTATCCCAATCACTGTGGTCTGACTCAATGAATAATTGCATGATTTGTAAATATAATACATAAGTTACATTAAAGCCCTTAAAACTGAATAGGTGTCCCTGTTATATTCAGACTTTAGGCTCCAGGCTTTACTGCCAGCATGGCTCCAGAAGGTTTTGTCCACACCTGTCAGGATGATGGTGGTCTGGACACAGGTTATTCCCCAAATCCTCAGTGTCAGTGGCACAATCTAAAATCTACTCATTGTAGATGGGAATGTATTTAATGTCCTCTCAACTATCTAACCTGGATGGATGTCGTGCTCTTGGTTTGCTATGAGCTGAAAGTTTGCTCCTTTGAGTCTCAGGACCTCCTGGGTCATTCCAGGGTGACACTGTTGCAGTGTTTCCTCACCTGGTGCCGGTGGTTAAACACCTCATGGGATGAATCGGTCGACTTTGTGTTGCTCTTGTGACGTTTGTCCTGTGTTGTCCTCCCACAGAAGACATGCAGCCTTGGCTGTTTGAAGACTCTCATGACTGTGTCTGTCTTCGCCGGCGTCCACTCATTGTGTTATACTTTTTTCCGGCCTGCCTGCAGAGCTGCTGCTGCACTTTGCCTCCACCGTCAGGCGTTTCTTGGGAGAGGAAAGGAAACTTTTGCCCCCTTCTTCTCAGTGAAACTGTTAAAGCAGGAGTAGAGGCGGCAGTTCACATTTCCATACGTCCCAGCACACTTAAGTTAGTTTATTCACACCTTCATTCAAAAAATAATAGGAAGAATCATTTGCAGTGTTATGGTCATACTGATGCACGATGTTTTCAGCTGCTGTTTGTAGGGGAAACAATGAGATGACAGAACCAGCAGGTCTTGGCATTAAATGCGTGACCTTTGTGTTACAGCACATCTTTACTCTGCTGATAATTTATTAGGTAATAAGTGTCTTGGTTATTTTACATTTGACAATTAATACCCGGTTTTTAGCCGGTAGAGTTCAGAGCTAACTTTCTGTGTGTTTCTACAAATCTCTTGTGATAATTATAGAGCGCAGGTGACCCTTTTCTGCAGGTGACGGCGGTGCGGCACTTCCCACCTGTTGTACAAGCTGCAGAGATGTTTGATCACATTCTGACAAAACAAATATTACATTTTCCACATTTGAATTGACGTAATGTGTGATCTTTTCCCTCAGCGATTCCAAATCACTGTAGTGTTTAATCATAAATCAGGACAGATACTCGTAGACAGTGACATCTGCACTACCTGGCCACTATATTAGGTACACCTCTGCAGTTCAGTGCAGTTACAGCAGATCTGTCACAAATTCTACAACTAGGAAGATTCTGATTTTAATTTTTTTTTTAATTTGGTAGACACTGTCAGATGTTTTAATTCAAGTGTATGTTTGTTGTAACTTCCTATATCAGCATGTTTCTAATGTTCTTGCCCTCCCAGTGTAATGCAGTCCACTTCAGCACCACTGCAAACAGCCTCAATAATAGACATATAGTACATGAATACCTCTCTTACAGCATCGATTAAAACTGAACGTTATTATCTTTGCAGAGATTGAGTTTCTGGCTCAGGTGTTGTATTGGATTGCATTCGATTTTGCAGGTGTACCTGATAAAGTGGCTGCTGAGTGCGTAGCTGCACCGTTACAGGTACACTCCAGTTGATAAATCGCTGGTTGAAACTGTACATGTGATGATTCTGCAGTGAAATGAAAACTACCTGTTTCAGTATCAAAGTGACGTTATGGGATATCGATGGCATTAAGCATAAAGCACATCCACCATATCGTGGTTCACTAAGTAGAGCTTTTCACTGCCTTTATAGCAAAGAATAACAAGCAAAGTTAGCCCTTTCATGACTAATCTGAGCTTAATATTGCCTGCACAGTACATGACTGATCAGTTTCATGGTATGTAAGAAAAAAAGCTATGAACGAACTGACGTCAAACGAATGTCAATCAACTGCAACTGAAGAAAAGCGCTGACAGCGACACATCTCACAGAGACAGCAGAACGGTTTTCTAAGAGAAATTATTTTTTTGTTTCCTGAGGTGTTCCTGGAGCTCTTTCCATCCACAGGTAGTCTTAATCTGTTGCAGCTGTGATTAAGCTCCTTTGTGGATTGCACTGCGGGAGAATGATGTACATCGACAGCACACTCAAAAATCAAGTTTTTTTTTTTTGCATGCATATTGAATGCTTTAAATACACTTAATTTTGTCCCTCATCCAGTGTGAATGCATCACATAGTCAAAGCCCTCTTTGAATAAGTGTGTAGTATGGATTTGGGACACTTCTTAACACTCACACTTAAAATTTAACATGAGAATCTGTGAATAAGCCAAAAAGAGACTGTTAGAAAGATTTGTTGTTGGTGGAAATGATGCTACAGCTTCTATTTTAATGAACTTTTGCTGTGATTTGGAACAAATTCTGGCGCTTTGTTAATACATCACATTTATTTAGAACTTTCTATTATAACTTTCCACCTTGCAGTACACAGAGTAACCAGAGGCATATGATCCTGTCAGGCTCCTTTTGTTCCTCAGGTTGCCATCTCAGATCAAATTATAAGGCGAGCCTCTGTTGATGGTTTAGTGTTGAATCAAGGTGTTCTGTTAAGCCATCCAGAAAATTGAACAACTGCTGTAGTTTGTCTAAAATCACTGTAATCGTCCTTTGAGTGATACAGTCTTTCCAAACAGAGCTACAAAAGATCAGATAATAAAGACAATAACCTTTATTTATATGGTGCTGTACGGACATAAAAGCAGGTGCATGTAAGCAGTGAGTTTGGAGACTTTTCAGGCTCCTGATGATGGAAAACTTTGAGCGCCACGGTTCCCTTGCAGACTCCGTCCTTTGATTGCAGGGTTGCAGGTTCGGTGTTCAGATGCAGGTGTCGGCAGCGGCTGTGTGAAAATTGAACGTTGATACCCAGAAATGCTCTAAAATCCCACTGAGTTCAAACAGTGTTGTTTTTTAGCAAAAGACACCAAAAGAGAGAAAAGTTTTTTTTTGGCGTTCACACTTGCTGCTGTTAAGAAGATGGTCTGTGTGTTGTTTTTTTTTGTCTTTGTCACTTCTGTGGGTGGAGACAGACGGGATTTGTTCTAAGCAGAGAGGGTGAATCTCAGTTTAGAGTCTCATTTAGTGTCAATCAGCATCTCAATTAGCTGGAATGGAAGGCGCTCGTCTTTTTTCCCTGCAGAAGGCAGCCGTACGTTTACGTTAAAGGATAAATGTGGCACAGAAACAGCAGGTAACATCACGGTGATCGTCCACAAATTGTTCTGTTGTAAAAGCTTTTGAATACCACTGGAGGTTGATCTCGCCTAAACTGAGTCTCATGACGTCTTCTTTGGTCGAGCTTCCCCGCGATGACTGAGCTAACCAATAGGAATCAGTTACAGAAGACAGATGTGGCAGATGAAAGATGCTTTTTGCCGTCTGGCGACACCGGTTTCATCCTGTTACCCTTCATATTATTGTCAACCACTTGATCCCAAAAATCCATAAAGGGAGGTGGAGCTGAAATGATCAGTTGAATAATTGATAGGGCGATTGACTGAGAATGAATAGTTTTGATAGTCTTTTATTAAGGCCCCCTTCATCGGTGCGTGTCTCCGTTTTATATCACTGCGTTATCTTTGTGTTTTGGCCTGTTGGTCAGACAAAAGAAATCAATGTGAAGACCTCACCTTGGGCTCTGGGAAATTGTGATTGATGTTTGGTCACAGTGCAGAAAGGCGTCTGTGGTTTGTCCGTTCAGGGCTACTGTAGACACACGGCAGACTCGAAAGGAAAGGAAAACACAATGATTTTTATTTTCAATTGGTTGTACACTAATGAAAACATATTTATGAATATTATATTCAATTTCTGCCAGTCGATCTGTCTAAATCCTACACACTGGACCTTTAAAGGGAACGCTAAGTGGGAGGGAGGTAAGAAGTCATGGTGTGGTGCAAACTACAGACCATGGTCGGTTTAACTCTGTGATGCTGTGTTCATACATTTTAAATCACCTGTACGTAGGTGTCTTTCTCCAAAAATGCAGTAACTGTGGTTTCAGTGTGGTGCTTCGGTCCAACGAGTGGAAAAAGCTGGAAGATTCAGTTGTGACCTTTAAATATAGCACACAATAGTCTAAATATGTCAATGTCACAGCAGCGGCGGACTAGGTCAGCTGGATGCTCGGCCCGAGGAAAGAAGGAAAAATGTGTCAGCAGGAGATGCGACAGAGGTTGAGATTTGGAGGTGATCAGTGATTTATCTAATTAATATGAGAAAGCTGAGTCTGGCTGTGTTGTAACCCAGGCCGCCACTGACAACACTGTCCGCTCCTTTGTTTGCTCCCTCGTGGGAGCGTCGTACAGCCGAAGCGGGGACGGAGCGAGGAGGAGCTGCTGTGTTCCATTTTAAAGGCACACTCCCCACTTTGTGCATGCAAACATGCACATGTTTGGAGAGGACGGGGCCGGATTTGGCTTTGATTTTGCACAGCCGGCTGCTCCTCCTCGTCCCTCAAGTGAGTCGCCTCCTGGTGATCCTCAGACGCGGCAACCTTTCGCGCAAGGGCAAGTGGTCGAGCGAAGGGAACAAGGTCGTTGAAAAGGGAACGGGTTTGTCCACCGAGACGGCGAGAAGGATGTCTGTCAGTGGCTGCTTGAAGTCTGCCGTAGCACCCACTTTTCCAGGCGATAAAAATAAATCCTGGAGGCTATTTATTCTGGAAGATTTCACTGGCAGGACTGAAAGTGCAAATAGGATTTTTACTGTGTAAAGAAAGAAATACAAATGCATTTTATTTGAAATAAATCTGCTCCTTGATGATATTTTCATTACTTAACAATCAGATTATTTTCTTAATTTAAGGTTTAGCAGAGAATTGAGTAATTGACTCATTGTTTCAGCTCTGATCTTTAAGGCTGGGTTACATAGCTGTAAGCCTTATCTCAATAATCATCATGTGGCAGATGTTTGAAAAATCACTTCTGTAACCGTCAAAGTGATGTTAGCGACGCTGCTCTGTTACACGTTACATGAAAAACTTTTCGTTATGTGCGTAACAAAGAGCCGTTTGGTGGTTTTTAATCAGTTTTTAAGTTTGCATTTGAATGATGTAACAAGATCACAACAATGCGATTCAGTGAAAAAGTTGACATTTTTGCAGCTCTGGCTTTCAGATGTGGCCTCCTTCGTACGAAAGCACGGGTGTGCGTGTTTGTTTGTGTGTTTGCGTGTGCGAGTTCTGCCACATAAGGCTGCAAAATGAGCGAGCAGCAGACTGTTGTTTCGTTTCTGAAAACGGCCTGCTCTCGCATCAATATTCATGGGTGACAGGTGTGTTGGGATAAAACAACTTGGCACAAATCTTGAGAAAAGCCTCCATGCTGTCTTTCTCACTCACATTTGACTGCTGTCACTTTTCTGGGGGAGGGGGTTCAGTAAGAACAGGAAGTCAACAGCTTCTTTACATCGCTGTTTCCCCTTTCTTACACTTCTCCGTCACACAGAATCACTTTAAAGCTGCAGGAGTGTTTAGTATATTAACCATCAGGGCATTGAGGGCACTCTAATGCTGATGAGGAACTCTGTTCTGCCGTATCATCTGTGGTAAAGCTGACTGAATGGCTTCAATTCAAACGTTCTGTATTTCATCCTGCAGGAAACATAAAGCTGATGTGTTTCCAGATGCCAGAGGAGGAGGAGGGTGGGTCTGTATGTTGGGGTGCGATGGGTGGGGTTTGAATCTACCATGAGGCCATCTCTTTGTCATTTTTAAAGGTCATTTTTACGGCATTTATTCTCCACTAGATTGCTGGCCTTAACCGTGGAGTGACAGTGAAGATGAGGGTGAGAGGTGGTGACATGCAGTAAGGCCGCACAGTCGAATCCTGAACACGAATTTTATTTTCGCCGATGGAAACTGATCCGAATTGAAGATTGAAGCGTTTTATTTAGACCCTCTGCAGTCGCTGGAAGTGGTTGAGGTTCCAGCAGAGCTGAGCAGCAGTTCAGTTTCTGTGTTTATTGTCTCCTCAGATAAACGCGCTGTGACAGAATCCTCATATTGAATTATTCACAGATCTCATTTCTTTCTTTTTTCCAAACTTTATTGAACGGTATATGATGTACGATGTATAAAGTCATTTGTCAGAGGCACTCTGTGCTTTCTCCATCGCCCTGTTTTCCACCCATGTGATTTCAATATTTCCTAAGATTTCTCGTCGGTTAAGTGTGATTGAAAGGAAATGTGTTATGTCTTCTACGCTATGTCCAGTTTCAAACCTCATATCATTTCAATATTAGCGTCCAGCCTCACGTTGTTGTTTATTGTCCCCTTTGGATGGAGCGGTGACCCCATCGACACGTACTAATGGGCCTATTTAACCCCATTTCCTGCACAAACACTGTCATATAATGTAGATTATTTTGCATGCTCCATCTTTACACATCACACGTCCTGACCATTCACAGAAACTGTATGCAGCCGTGTGTGCAGGAGACCTAATAAAACACAGATACCCTGTCTGCACTGACTGAGGCAACTTATTTGCTAAATATTACCTACTTGATGTTATCATATTGGGAGTATAACTTCATTAGCTTTCCTTAAATTAAAAGCTTGACAGTGAAGTCAAACAAAAGACGTGGACGTGAGTTTATCCAATGAACAGCGACGCAAACAAAGGCTGGACTGTAGCTCGTCACGAGGAAATGAGGAGGGATAAAATGCCAACAAGCTGACCGAACATTAAAATAGAAATGGAACGGCGGTGGAAGAAAAAACTAATTCAATAATGATAATAATATAATAATAATAATAATTATAATGCTTGTTAAGATGGATTTGTGGCTTTTAAAATGTTCATGTACACAGATTGCTTGATTGTCATTTAGTGTCTCTATGGAAACAGGATGGAGAGATGAGGCTATGATGCCGTTTAGTCCTGTGATAACACAGGTTCACTCTCCCTGTGTTTATTTTCACTCCATGCCCTGCACATGACGCATCCTCCCACGTGACAGGCATAACGCATCACACGGGCCCCGCCTCTCAGAGCGATGTAGTCGGCGTGCCTCGGGGCGTGGAGCGTCCCACATACCCCGAAGCTTTAACCGATCAGGCTTACGAGCTTGTTTTAGCCACCATATGTGCCTGTATTGCTGTGGTGTTTCTGCACCGCGTTTCCCAGAGATCACCTGGCAGCCTGGCGGCGTGGGTGCTACCTGATGGCTTCTTCGTACATGGGGGTTGTGTTTGTGTGCGTTTCAGTAACAGCTCGACCATTTTCAGGTGTTTGTGTCTTGGTGGCACTGGTCTTTCGGACAGGTGTGCACGAGGAAATGAATTGGCCGACCGACTCTTTCACTTGCAGTTAAAAGGCTTTATTGACAGAATGTACAGTGTCTGCTTTAAGGATTAAGTGTCATGCTGTTAAAGATGGCAGTTATGAGTCTGGTCTAAACTTGTGTGCAGATGCTGCAGCCCCCCCTTAATGGTACAGTGAGACAGGTGGTGGGAGTGCCTGAATGCGTGCGCTGCTGCAGAGTAGCACGCCACAGATGCCATTTTATCATCCATGTGTTAAGCAGTGAAAGGGCGATTCTGCTGAATGTCATGAACAGAGAGTACAGAATATGAAGAGCACCTGCTCTTTCTTTGAAGCAAAGTGAAGGTAGTGACCTGCTGTTGACATCACCTCTTCTAAATCTTCTCCAGCTTTCTGGTGGAGAGTTTGACAGGCAGGAAGTTCAGAGAATGAATGGATGGTGGAGCGAGTGGGGAGCGCTGGAACAGGAAAATACGTGGCTGGCATTGATTGAGTGTAAAGGTACCTGCCGTTTTTCGGCTGACTAGTTTTCTGAGTTAAGTTTTTTTATGTAAAGCACCCACTTGGTGCGTGTGATTCCTTTCCCGTAAAGCACTTTAAGCTGCAATTCCTGTATGAAAGGCGCTCTGAAAATAAAGTTTATTATTATTATTATTGTTATTATTAGCATAAGCAGCTGCTTTCTGACAACTGTTGTCTGCTTCTTGTTAAAGACCCATAAGGCAAATTGTAATTTACGCTTCTGTTCTATTGAGATTAAACTGACTTGAGCAGCACTTTGAGCACATGAGAAGGTTTCCTTCTTCAGACTTGACTTCAGACTGACTGGAGAAAAAATAACTTATGGGAAAGCGCTGCCAGTGTCTGCTGCAGAGCTAGTTAAAACAGCTGGGAAATGAACATCTGTCCGACTTTGTTGATGGTACAACGTAAAGCACATAATCCATCTCAAAATACGACATTGCTTCTGTTGTTCTTCTTGTCCGTCCTGGAGGACTGTGTGCTCCAGGATGTGTTGAATGAGCGTTCCTCACTGAAGCCATGAGATTTGACTTTGTGATAATCAACTAGAGATTCAACCAAGAAGGGTTGCCTAATGTCTCTAGATATCTGGAAGACGTTATGAAGCAGTAGGCAACGCTGAGAAACGTGTGGAAAGGATTTGTTCCACCCCGAGTCTGAGACAACACAGACTGTACCATCAGTCGTAGATTCAGACTACAGCTGACGCTTAGACTACAGCGTCAGCACCGTAAGCGTTTCCAGTGGAATGCCTAAAGTATGCTGTGTTGGAACTTGTTGGAGGCAACTTTGGCAGCACCCAATGAAGCCAGTCTTTACCAGATATGTTTACATCCTGCAAAAAAGTTGTCATGAATGTGTTCGTACCTTTAGTGACTCAATGCAGGTAAATTCCAGGAGTCGGTGTCCAAAAGTCAGCTGAACGCCGGTCGCGTTCCTCTGGAAAACACGTGACTGAACGTCCGATTTTTGCTGCTCGTTGATTAGAAAACACTAGATCTGTCGTGAATTTTCGACGTCTTCAAACAAAATCCTGTGCAAATAAAATCTTGTTTATTCTGCTGCACACTTTAACATGGAGGTAATGTGCTGGTTAGGATGGAGAAATGATGAAAATTATCTATCAGTAACTCTAAAATGCAAATTGGCTGCTTGCATTGATTTTTATGAAATGTGGTTTGGAAAAAAATATATAAATATTCACTGGGTGTCCACTTTATTAGGTGCACTTGTAGAATATAACGCAGTTCAACCTTTACAAGTATAATAATGTTCAGTTCTGATGCTGTCAGGCAGGTATTAATTACCCTGCATGCTGATTATTGAGGCTGATGTTGAGTTTTTTTATGTTCAGATATGAAAAGCCGTTTGACTCCAGCTGAAATAATTAAGTGATCAACAAAAAAAGGGAACAAGTAGTCGGTTATCAAAGTAGTTGATTCCTTCGTTCAGCTTCTCAGAGGTGAAGCGTGTTTGGTTCGTCAGTGTGACCATGTGGACACGTTTAATGACATGTTACAGACCAAACAATGAGCAGCAGAGTCATCGATTATGGAAAATAATATCTAGTTGTAGCTCTGACTGACGGCCCGGCTCATCAGCTGATGTTTGGCCTGCAGTGAAGCGTTTAGTGTGCGGTGGAAAACTTTCAGTATGTTTTGGACTAATGTGACGCTCGTCTTATTCGCCTCTGAGGCGGAGAGGTGAGTGCTCATGTGAAGTTTCACTGGTTGGGTAGCCTTGTGGAACCAGATGCTGTCCCACTGTCTGACCTGTTTCTGAGAGCCCCAGCATATATTCAGAGACACTCGACTCCCTAACGAGTCCCGTCCTGTCAGAATCGCAGAGAGCTTCTTTTTTTTATTTTTGTGCTGGAAGAAAGGTTTAAAGATAAAGAAACGAGTCGAGGTCAGATCTCATTCCCCATGAGGAGCTTTTGCTCTTTATTTTCCAGGTGTTTTGTGGTTGCTTGTTGCCTTTTGTTGTCTTTACGTGAAGGCCTTTTTATTCGCTCAGTGTAAATGTTGGTTTTTCTTTCATTTTAACCAAACTCAATTGTATATTGGCTCATTTCTAACGTGTGAATCAATGTGTGTGACTTGAAGCCTCACCTGAATGTCAGCATTCAGCCACTGTGACCTGCCTCCGGCTCTGAGGTGAGCAGGTGGTGCAGGCGGGTGGAGACAGGTGTGTGACTACAGCTGTTAACGTGTGTGATTTCCGCCATGAAGAAAACACAATGGTGAGAGGCAAAAAGAGCTCATCACTTCAACAAACTCTCAGAAAGTGCAGCCGCATCGGCAAGATTCAAGACGCCTTTGTTGAAGACTTCATGGCTGCATGCACGGAGTCAGATGTTCTGTGGGGAAAAAATGAAGCTCCGTCTGTTTCTGGTCAGACGATGTAAATTGAACGTGAGCGCAGACCCATTCACCAGTGTGTTGGCGCTGCATGTGGAGGCTGTGCTGCAGAAGATGAATAAGAAATAGTGCCATGTTGCGTTGCATGAAATTAGCTGATATTTATTACATTTGGATTTTTTTTCTTATTGGATAGTTGCAATTTTACTCGTCCACCACATGATTAGACCCTTTTTCTGATGAGAAAATGTGCTTAAATCATAAGACAGAGAATTGAAACTGATTTCATAGCTTCCACGCTGTTAAAATTACTGCTCTACAAATGGCAATCTGCCAGACCAGAGAGGTCTGACACATGTAACTCAAATGTTTGCAGCGTCCTGCTTCTCTGTTGCACATGGCTGATTTCTTCATGGTATTGCTCACTGCAGTTAATGTGTCCTAGCATAGCCACAGGAGCTGCTAAGAAACTTGAGTGTTTCAGAAATGATCTAAAACATTTACACATAATTCTCAGAAAGCAGTTAGCAGCAGAAATCACACTTATTCATGTTTAATGCAACATGAGCTTCTAAGACGAGAACAGCTTTACAGGCAGTTTTATTTATATTGCATGATGCCATTTTCTATATATGTTTTATGTAGAATACTTGGGGGTGATTTGGGATGTCTCTGTTTCTTTTCATCCAAGTGAGAGGGGCAGATCAAAGTGATTGACACGGACTAAAGAGCGGCTCACTCAGGATGTTTTCTGGTGTGGGGAAACTTGTACGCTGAGGAAAATGGATGTTGGTATGCGTAAATGCACAAACATGCAGACTGCAGACAGATAGATGCTCAGTCTCTCAATCATTTCTCAGATAAGATGCTTAAACTGACAGCAAGCTGCAACTTAATTTACGGTCATGCTATTCAGGAAAGACTGGACATTAACGCTGTCTGGTAGCTTGTGTGCTCCATCTTACGTCAGTACCCCGCTGTGCTCGTGGGAAAGCCTGAAGTCTGCAGTGCAGATCTCTGTGGGCGAACATGCATATCCTAACGTGCACAAGTGTCCTGGTTTGAATCCAAATATGCATCTTTTTCTCCTGTTCTCCAGAAGGCACAGTTGCAAATCTCTTCCAAAACATCGATAAAATGACTTGTTCCAAACTTTAAAAAAGCTGAACTGAGAACAGTGTTTCCTTAGAAGTGAAAATAACCACTGAAGTGGGCAGAGGCTGCCGGTTGACTCATATCCTCAGGGCAAATCCCAACATTTTCGTTGCTTATCAAGTGATGGGAAGTCATTAACTTGAGTAAAGACAGATAACTGTAAAAGATATCTTGCATGTATTTTGACAGTGGAGATAAAACGTGTTGAGGTTTTACTTGCTGTACTCATGTGGTTGTGCTGAATGTGTCACTAATGTTTCAGAGAGGCATGAAGTTGAATGAATCCTATTGGCTTTGGTCCCGTCCACTTCAGTACCCCTGCGTGAAACCAGCCCCGCTGGCAGTGCTGCTACTGTACTGCAAGTTTCAAAAAGCGCTTCAGATGCAGCGTGCAGCTGTGCAAGAATGATCTGTTCAGGTTATTCTGAAATTATTCTCTTTCAACACGTCTGCGCTGTGTCATCGCAGCCCCAAACAACCCCAGCAGCCGCGTTTCCACTAAAGCCTGAGTGAAAGCTAAGGACGTAGCCGCTGTCGAATCCCTCCCTCACACATTTATCCCACGTCTCTGCTGCATTAGTGTTAATAACGGTTCTTGATCTGTCCTGAGGGAAACCCACGAGAAACAAAGATGGTCCTTTCTGATTATCACAGTCTAAAAATGATGCTCTGTAGTAGTTCCCAGCATAGTGGTAATAATACCACTGTTCTGAAACAATGCGATTTCTGCACTGTGGCTCTCATGAATGTCCAGTGATTAATCATCACAGCTGTTTGAGATTTTGGGAGTGTGTTCAGTCCAAATTCAGTGTTGAATCACGAGCTGAACTTGTGCTCTGTAACCAGTTAATCACCATAGATTGAATTTCCAGTATGAAGGGATCTGCACTGGTGACGTGTACGGTGTATTCTTGCTTTTGTTGACTTCTTTGTTGAGCATAAAACACTCGCGGCATCTTTGAGCAGGTGCTTTCCTGTCTGTTAGACCTTCTAAATAGAAATTAGTGCAGAATTAGGTGCAAAACAAGAGTTAACTCAATGCTGATGTGTAAACACAGCTTCTCATTGGTGGGTGTTAGTAAAACAACACCTGAAAATACGCTTCCTGTGTCAAATGGGTTTCCATCCACGCTAATGCTTTCTTATCATTTTCCTCAGGAGCACTCAAATTGAAAACAAAGTGTGTGTGTGTGTGTGTGTGTGTGTGTGTGTGTGTGTGTGTGTGTTTCTGCTTTCAGAACATAGAGCACTGTCTGTGTATCTGCTGTTTTCTGTAGAAGCAGAGTGGGAATTTCTGGTCCAACTCCACTTCCAAGGTGCACTGACAAAGGAAAAGTCTGCAGGGGTTCAGACTTCAGCACTTGTAGCATACAAAACAGCTTTATTGTCAGAGTGGCGTGTTACAACTTGTGCTGAACGCAATAATAAAGTTGTGCTCAATACTACAGGTGCTGCTGGAGTTTTAACCTCCTTTATCTGATGTTTCCCCTCAGATCTTCTTGCTTTTCCTCTTGTCTCTGTACGTCCTTGAAGTGGAGCCACACAGCTCTGGGATAAATGCAGATTTTTTGCTTAAATTGAAAAAGTCTGAACACGCTGTTAGTCTGAACACACTGTAAAAGTTCTCCATCAACAATACAGAAAAAGTGGAATCCTTTTAATCTGGCTCTTCTTTCAGCTGGCAGACTTGAACATCACCTCCATCATCTTTACCTTTATCTTATCTATTTTCTGCCTTACTGTTGTTCAAGTGTCCTTTTAGCAAGAAACCTCTCAGTAACCAGCAGGCTGTAGTCGTTCTTGGAGTGGATGTCTCTTGAATGTGAAAAAGGTTATTGTTGAAGGCATTTGAGCAAACTGTCTCCAAATGTGGGCTACAAAGATTAGCTCCTTGAATAGATGCTCGAGTTTTATGCTGCTTATGACTTTCAGGAAAATGCAAGCCCAGTTCTCTTAGAGATTTCACAGCTTTGTGCAGTATGAAGTAGGTCCAGTGTGTCTGAACACCTTCTTTTTGGCCTCCAGCTTTAAAACTTTGCATTGTTCGATGGCTTAATAAGTTTGCGGTGGTGTTTGTTGGGTGTGCATTTCTTGAAGTAATACGAATTATTTCCTTTTGTGTGAACAGATGCAGTGAAGGGATAGAAGATGAAAATACACAAGAAGGACAAGCAGCAGGTTTGTATTGTACCCACACATGCACACACACACACACACGCGTACATTATAAAAGCATGTCAGTAAAAAAAAAAACCTTCACACACGCAGCATCTTTGATGTTGATATAAGACATTTCTCAGCTTCAGCCTCGAGTGTGTTTATCTTTTTGGATGTATTTACGAGCCCTTAAATATTATAAGACAGCTTAACCCCAGATCCCAGGGTAAGTGTGTCCTCTGTTACTGTTCACATGCATGAATGGACGCTCCTGTGATACAAGACAAATGCTGTCAAGCCGGCGTTTTCAGCGGCGAGAGCGGCGGCGCTCTCCTGAGCATCGACAGGAGGCCCTGGTTTTGTCAGCTGTCACAAAGCTCCGAAATTTAACCCCGAATCCTAATGGGACAGAGAACATCAGCGAGGAGGTGGACTCTGGATTAAAAAAAAAGATATTGTCATTGTTTACATCCTGATGTAGTCTGTTTATCTGGATTATGCGCTGCTCTTCCTTCTGAGCAGCACGTCGCACAAACTATTTGCTCCTGCGCGTTTGGTCTGAAACCACCAATTACAATTAGTCGTTTGGCAGATGCTTTTATCCAAAGCGAAGTACGTATGAAGTCACACACTGATGGCGCTGCATCGGGGCAGTTTTGAGGTCGCCCAAGGAAACTTCGGCATGTGGACTGCCGAGGCCAGGGATTGAACCACCGACCTCCTGATTGGTTTACGACTGCTCTACCTCCTGCGCCACAACCGCCCTCTCATCACCAGAACTCCACCTTAAATTGTGGTACTTTATGGTACTGAAGTGCTGCGTAGTCTATGACTAACCCGCGTTAGGAAAAGAGAAGATGGTGGTGTGGTTTTAGATCAAGTTAAACTGCATAATGTAGCTTCCTGCAGCACAGGAACCTGGATCCCTGTTCACTACCAAGTGCACTGTTTACACCTCACCCTTTCATTTGACTGTTTTTATTTGATTACACAAACAACGAAAATGTCCACAGCACAGTTTTTCCCCATATTGCAATCTTCATCTTTGATAGACCTGTAAATTCCAACCACCTGTTCAAAATCTAAGCTTCCTATTTGACTACAGAGTGAACTTTATCATATGTTTATGAGTATGAATGTATGTGTCTGTAATCCAAGTCCTCCACAGGACAAAAGGTCTTGTGATAGAAAGCCATAACGTCTGAAGTTATTCATTTCTTTTGCCTCGGAGCTTACAGCCAACAGAGGGTGCATTAAGTAGGGATGGGAATCGAAAGGCGGAAATGTTAAGAACTGGTTCAATTCCTTCGTATCCCGCCAAGCTTATCAATTCCTTTCACCGATGCTGGCGTGTCTGTCGGGCAAACTTGCAACAGGGAGCGGTGGCGGAGAGGAAGAAACGGTCACAGCGTGGCCTCATTTCACGCAGAGGGACGACGACGTGCTAGGTGTAATGTCTAAAAGTTATAGTGAGCAGTATGCTGACGCGTGTCTGTGCACCACGGCCTTAAATTCCAGGAATGGCATTTATTTGACACTCTGCTTTCCACCTGAGCAGCACATGCACTGCTGAGGGTAAATATCCTGTTATGATAACATTAGCGCCATGCAGGCAGGCGCAGCACATTTCTTCTTTGACTAAGAAAACCTAAATGAAAACGAATCCTCTGCAAATATTTGCTCATTTCATCTATCCAAGACAGACGCTACCTCAAAATAGATCAGGAATAAATGATGGAGTTGATAATGGCAGTAGCATCAGTAAACTCTTACCAGCTCCCATCCCTGACATGGATTCACCTGAAAAGCCTCCGTGACGTTCCAGGTGTCCTCGAACCGTCCCGCTCGTGGTTTTGTAGATTTTTTTCTGTTCGGGGTGTTTTCGTATTCCTTGTTGCAGTTGGTTGATGTCTTGCTGTTTGTAATATTTATGAGTCAGGCTGAGCAGAGTGATGAGTCAGAGTTTTTGTAAGTGCGAGGTGACACAGCAGTCTCTCAGCTGAGCACGAGGCCTCCATAATGCAGTGACGGGGGGGCTAGCACTGTCAAAACAGGAAAACATTCAGTCCTAATCATTTGGTGCTTGTGAACACTTGATTGGTAGTTTTTTTATGAAATCTCTCAACATGATTGAGCATTTCCTGTTGTAGTATTTGTAATGACTCACAAGAAATGATCTTGGACACCGACTTCCCATCAACACGAGCGTTTGCAGTTTTCAGGCATAAAGAATAAAACAGTGTATGAATTTTAACAATAACCAGGAAGAACACCAGGACGGTTCGCAAAGACATTAAATTCTGCAGCAGTTCACCTGCATTTCTTTAGCAGACGGGGACAAAACCCTCAAAGAACCTCCCAGAGGACATGTTTTCCTAATGCAGCATCTCTCTGAGCAAACGGCACATTTGTACTGGAGCTCATGATTTTCTACTGGCTGATCTGGTGCACGACTCGACTGACTTTGCATTTGGGACAGTTTTTACAGGAATTTAATGCGTTTTGCGATGAGATGGGTCACCTGATAAGCCTCCAAACCGCGACTGGTTGCCTGACAGCTGGTGCACCCCTCAGGTCGCAGAGCAGAAAGAAACCGCCTTAAACCTCAAACTGCAGCGATCGTGAGGCTTCATGCAAACAGCAGCAGTGCCATCTGTGGCTGTCTGTGATTCTGTCACACCTGCCGGAAAGCACCGCATTCATGATTTTATTTTGAATCTTTCCTCCATATGAATTTATTTATAGTCACAGTGCTTTAAACACGCACGCAGAGTGATAACCATAATGATTGCTATGGGGAAAATATACCAAAGGAAAACCACCCGAGCAGCTTTTGACAACCTGAAACTTGAAGACAAACAAATGAAACACGCTGGCAGCTCATGGTTTTCAGACTCTTTTCACGGTTGTGATTTTGCTGACTGTATAAACACCCTTTGAGCCTGAAAAAGAGTTCATCCTGCTTTAAGATCCCATCTGCCGAGTTTTGGATGCACGGGGGATGACTGGGAAAGCTTTTAATGTTAAATGTGATGTTTTTCTCAGAGACGGCAAACAAATTGGATCCATCGCTGTTGGTTAACGTTCAGAGGGG
Source organism: Chaetodon auriga (assembly GCF_051107435.1). Lineage (NCBI taxonomy): Eukaryota > Metazoa > Chordata > Actinopteri > Chaetodontiformes > Chaetodontidae > Chaetodon > Chaetodon auriga. The sequence goes on from NC_135075.1 coordinate 27,045,556, forward strand.
CAAAGCTTTATGGAGGGCAGCGTTGGTCTGCCGAGTTGTCGTCCACTTTGGTCCAGACTGAATTATCTCAGCATGTTGGACGGATTGGCGTGAAATTATGTACATTCAAGACTTTTCTTCTAATGCAGCCCTTCAGAGCTGCTAGCACGTCAAATCAAATCCTCGTTGCTAAAACTGCTTGAAGGTCACCTGATCGTCGTGATGTAGACGCAGGTTTCTCATTGGACCCCTGTTGTAGGTGTTGTATTGTTGCTGGCTTGTATGTGTATTTGACTGGTGTAGAATAATTGATAGAGGCTTGAAAATGATGAGCTACTAAATCAATAATATATCAGGTGAAGTGAGTTTTTATGAGCGTGTCCCGCTCTGTTATACGCGTCGTATCGATCATTTCCTCAATCACATGAGCTGTATTATCCCAGCAGGGGAACGTTTGGTTGCAATCACAGTTTAAACACTCATAGACCTGCAGCGTTACATCGAGATGTGAAGTTTAAGATGAAGTTATAGCAAAGCCTGTCAGCGGGAGCGTGCTGTGGTTTCTATCAGCTCGTGTACAGAAGAGGAGGTGATGAGATTTCCACTGATGCGGCGATGGAGCGCGTCTGGTATCTCATCTACATTTCAAGTGGCCGTCATGTTATCTGGTTATCCGCCGCCACATCTTGAAACAGCACAGCGATAATGTCATCAGGACAGAGGGATGTGCACAGGAAGTGATGTCTGTCTGGAAATGTTTAGAGACGGCTGTTGAAAGAATGACAACAAAGGAAGGATGGTGTTGTTGTTAGCATGGTCATAAACAAAGCACGCTGTGGCGGCTGGAGGTCTTGTTAAACAGAGTTGATGATCCTACATCATGGTTTTTAGCAGCACCTTTGGTAACCAATAAAAGCCCCTGTTGGCGTCTTCTTGGTGTTTGTCTCTTCTGTTTAAGGCCTGATTGACCATCTGATAAGTTTGCTTGATTGTGTTAGTGTCGTGACTCTTTGGGCTGTTATTAACCTGGCTGACAGAGGTTTAAAGTATATTGTGCCGGCTGTGCTGTGGAAATACTTCAATGCTGACTTTTGTTGTGCAGTTTTTGGGCTTTTTGTCAGTTAAATGTAGGGCTACCTCATTATTGATCCCTCTGTGTAACATGTCTACAGTTAATCAATGAATCGTTTAGTCTATAAAATATCAGATAACGGTGAAGCACGTCTCAGAAAGGGACTTTTTCACATGTCTCGTGTCCAACAGTCCAAAACCCAAAGATATTCAGTTTACTGTGATGTAAAACATAGAAAAGCAGCACACGCTCACATTTTAAGAGCTGGAACTTGTCATTTTCATAATAAACACCTTCATTTATTATCAGAAATATTCCCAATTTATTTTATGTTGATTGACTAATTCATTAATCCATCTAATGAGCACTTAGTAAACATAAAAGCTCTAATGATCTCTCATCTGTGGCGCCAGCATCCGCACTAAAGTGCTGCGTGATGAATGCATATAAAGGCAACTGTACACTGAAACATGACTTTTTTTTTTTCCTCCAATATTATTTTCCCAGCACAATTCATGAATCAGCAAGTGCAGTGTGAAACTGGGTTGTCTGCACTTCAAGGTAAAGCAGAGAAAAGACTGAATTCTTCTCTGTCTGAGGCCTAGATTCAGTCGCTTTGATCATCTTTCTGTACGAACCCAAACAGCTGAAGCGTCCGTCTGCAGCGCTCTTATTTTCCTCCTCCTCCTCATCCACTTCCTCTTCTACTTACATCTTTTTTTCTCACTGGGAACAACAAGAATGTGGCTCTCCTCTGAGCTGGAATGCCTTTTCTCTTGGGTGGAGTCTTTCCATGCAGCTCCTGTTTTTGGTTTCTCAGAGTTGATGCATGCATAGGTAGATGGAAACGTAAAGGTGAAGATGTTTTTATAGAGAAGACGTGTGCAGTCAGATCCATGTGACGCTGCTCAGTGAAAGATGGATCGGTACTTTTTGTCCACGTTGCATCGTGTACTTTTCTACTGATCTGTTTTTCCTCACAGGCTGCAGGTAAAAGCAGATTGCTGCATTGAAAATCCTAAAGATTAACTCCTGATTACACATTAACAAAACTCTCTTCAGAACCCGTTTGCATCCGCCTCACATCCTCCTTCGTTTAGGATGAGATTTATGTCAGAATTGATCAGAATGGAGCTTTTAAGGAGCAGCTTTCCAAAACAGGGATACACATTGTTTTATGAGCCGATAAAAGAGTAAAAGGTCTCCGTTGAATCGTAGGAAACACCACACACAGGAAGGATGAAGGGATTTATAGAACTTCAGGCAACATAAACTAAAAAAGGTTGCTAAAAATAGTGTAAAGTTTAAAAATTTAATTTTTTTTATTATAATAAGGTGAGAAGATTAATAGATTAGTCCAGTTAAGGGTATTTTTCGTGCCTTTATGAGGTCCATTGCGACGTCTTGGTCAGTGGTGGCGACTAAACGTCGAGTTATTAGTGCTTTCATCTTCTCAAATGTGATAATTTGCCTCTTTTATTTGCTTTTATAGTTAGAAATTGAATATCTTTGGGTTTCGGACTTTTTGGTGGACAAAACAAACAATCATAAAACGTCACCTTGAACGATTTTTCTTTTGGACCTTTCATAGACGGTTTAATTAATTCATCTGGAAAATAATTAACAGGCTCAGTTTGTGGCTGTGCAGCACGAAAAGTGTAATTGGCTCATATGTGGGGTATGTTATGATTCTGCCCTTATTCTCTGTATCTCGCACAAGTTACTGCAATATTCACACAGTCTCCATTTGTATTCTGTGCTTATCTCTGCTAAACAGGATTGTCACAATTACTGATGCACCCATCTGATACGCTGAATCATTACCAGAGCCAATAAGCATATTAAACAGACATGTTATTGGATAAATGTGACTGATCCACATTATTGTACTCGTCTTAGTCAACGCTGTTTTCCAGCATTAACCAAACTGTCTCGAACAAAAGTACAATTTGCCTCCAAGCCTGAAAGAGTGTTGGTGTATGGATGCCCCCGCGTGCGTGAGTCCTGTCCTGCAGAAGTCGAGCATTGTTAGACCTGCGTGAAGCACCTGGGCGGGAGCAGGGTCGTGTGGCGGGACGCACGTTGACCCTTTCACGCGGACGACAGACAGCCTCGTGCTAGCGTTAGCCACGTTCTCTAATCCGGCTTGTTGTTGGAGCTGTGAAAGGAAGCGGCAGCATTGATGAGACTGCAGTGCTCATGGTCTATATTCGTGACAGAGAGACAGACAGAGCGTGTGTGTGTGCGTGTGCGTGTGTGTTGCTTGTTTGTGAGGCAGTATTATTGATTCATAGGCAGCGTGATTGCAGGCTGTGTTCGGTCGGCTTTACTGGGCTGGCAGAGCGTGCTACACTGCAGCACGTCACTGGAGGCTGAGTGTGTGTGTGCGTGTGCGTGCGTGCGTGCGTGTGTGTGCGTGCGTGTGTGTGTGTGCGTGTCTTAGATGTGTTCATGTGAAGAAGAATGTGTGTTTGCATGAAGGAGAAGCAGACAGCGTGCTTTTGCTTTAATGCCTCCCTGCCTCTGACAGCCACGGCTGGAGGCAGTATGCATTATCAAAATTTCACACAATTGTCTTAATAGGATAAAATAGTGAAGCGATGACATTTTATATCCATGGGGTCAAAGGTCAGCTCCACTGTTACATCATGATGTTCTGCAGAAACACTTCTATGGCCATTATTCAGCAGCATAACTGGGCGGATTGTTTCACATTTACTCAGATCCTGAATCAGTGACTCTAATCTTCAAACTGTGTGATTGTTCAGATCTGCTGTCGGGTTGAACGTGTGTTTGAAGCGTCCACGTTTCACAGCGTGTTGCTTCTCTGCAGCAGCGTCCATATTTGAAGCATCGTAGTCCAGCAGAAGCTGATTGGTTGAGCTGATATTGATCTTCAGGTGATCGTCGTCGCTCCATGTCATGAAGCTGTCTGTCAGTCCTCTGAACTCCTCTGGACAAACAGTCTGTAAGTGAAGACAGCATGTCTCTACCTGGACGTTACTCACTGGAATCAGACATGTCAATACAGAGAGAACTTCACTCACAAACACGCTGAACACCTTTAATCAAACTCCGTCTGAGTCTTCACTGCAGATATTCTGTCAGTCTGGACGGACGTGGACGTAAATGCGACCTGACTGGTTGGTGGAGGCAACCAACCAGGAGGCGGTAATTCTGGTTTATGCATGTAGTCATCCATGTAAGCACATTGAGCCGTGAAGTGTGTGAGTGTGCATGCGTGTGTGCATGTGTGTGCGTGTCTGTGTTTAAGAGGGGCTGTTGTAAGTCATGTACGTGTATGTAGTCAGTCATGTAAGCACATTGAGCCATGCAGTGTCAGTGTGGGAGTGAGGGAGAAGCTCGTGTGTGTCTGTCTGTGTGTGTGTCTGTGTGTGTGTCTGTGTGTGTGTCTGTGTGTGTGTGTCTGTGTGTGTGTCTGTGTGTGTGTGTCTGTGTGTGCCTCATGTAAGCACATTCAACCATGACGTGATGCCACTATGTTGTGTGTGTGTGTGTGTGTCAGTGTGTGTGGGCTGCAGTTGCTCCGTTGTTGTGGAGATGGATGGCAGCGGCTTGGGTCATTACTGAGCCTGAGTTAGCTTAGTGGCTAATTTTAGCTTCTGGGTTACCCGTAACTGTGTCTGCAGAGTTGTTTTTCTGTTCGAGGAGGCAAAGCGAGCGAACATGGAGCGAGGTGAGCGTGGAAACGATTACTGTCTTTATTTTCAGGCGTTAAAAACCCCGGTGTGTCATTTTTAATGCATCATCTGAGGTGAAAGGGCTGATGGACATGTAAAGGTCAAAAAGACTGTGAGCACCAAGGTGCAAACCAGGGATGCTCCTAACGACTAATTACGACGAAACACAGAGGAGAATTGAATCCTCGTGTCTGGGACGAATGGGGGGAATTACAGTCAAATATTCCGTGTGTTTGTGTATTTTTATATATGTTTTCCCATGTTTTCGTGTTCGAGTAACCAGTTTGAAGTTGGTTCAGCTACAGCTGTAAGCAGCGAAACCCACTGCAGTGTGGTCCTCTCTGGCGTTTGGGCACGGTCAGAGTAAAAGTGTTTGTTTTTGCCACTGACAGGCTCAGATTGTTAATCTAAGTGTCTGACAACATTATGGAAAGGATTCCTTTTTGTTAAAGAGTAGGATTTTGCTATATAATTTGCCAAAACCGCCACAGTCCGTGTACAGAAACAGCCATTTTTATCATCGTGAAATACTCCACCAACTCTGGTTTGGTTGAAATTAAGCCATGAATTCATTCATTCATCTGCCTCCCACATGCAAATCAGCTCTTCTTTCGTTAAGTGTTTCTCTAAAACACGTGAAAACTGCCGTGACCTGATCAGAAACACCAACATTTAACCCCATAAAGGAGCCTGTAGGACGAGTAAACGCAGAGTAAATGCTGTTCTGTACGATCAGAGAGTTCATACCGTCCTGAAGAGTGGAAGCAGCCGTCTGAAGTTGGGCGTGGAGAGATGACATCTGCTGAATGGTCCTAAGATGAATGTCTTCGATCTGTGGGGAATGTGGGTCGTTCCGGCCGTGAGGCAAAAGATGTAGATAAAAAATGAACGGCTGGACAATTAAAATAAGAGCGTCTCATTCTCACTGGATTCTCACTCAACAGATTTACTAGTGAGGCCGACTTGAGTCGGTGGAGTACCAGGTGCAGACACGCCCCTCGCCTCCCTGACCCACAGGTAGAACCGTCTGCATTAACAGAAAGGTGCAGTTTGCTCTGCGATGCAGCCTTTGCCTCAGCTCGCTTTTTGTGTCAGGTGAAGTTTGTGGCATCATGCAAATGTGGCCTAGTTGGCGAGCAGGGATTGTGTTGTGCTACTCATTCCGGTGCAGTTGGCCTAGTTACGCCCGTGTCCTTCATCATTTCAGACATCGCACACGCGGTTTTGAATGATTTCACTTCGTTTCCTCCTGCGTTTAAATTGAAAACACTACTCACGGTGACTCTAAATAACTCTAAATACTGAAAACTCCGGCTTGACCCTGCAAGGGAAACCAGGTCAGATGAACCCTCGCTGGATTTTTTTTGTTTTGTTGAAACTGGGCGAAAATATGATCCTTGGCTGGCTCTGTTTGATCCTCCAGTTCAGTGGGTCTCAGTCCTGGTTCCTTACTTTCCCTATCAAGTCGTCAGTTTCAGTTAGTTGCATTCTTCTTGGATCTCAGGTGCTGCTCTGTTGGTAACCTGAATAAGTAAAAAGCTCTTCTCGGCAGCCGTGGGTAGGTCCTCCACGACGCAGCACGAGCCAGGCTGATGTTTTCAGAGCGTCCGATCTCCAGCGCTCGCCGGCAGATTAAAGTCTATTTAAAGTATTCATCAAAAGAAAGTCTTTGAGAGGAACGGCTCGCAGTCCACCACAGATGCTAATCTAAACTTCTTTTGGAGATTTCATTTAAAAGGAAGTCTGCCCTGACCTGGCCAACATCTTCAAGTACTCAATTAGTTGAAAGTAAATCTCAGTGTTACTTAGTCGTCTTATCTTGTTCCTGTTAGATATTTTCTTTTTTGTTGTCGTTCAGTCTGTTGTGTTTCTTTTTTAATTTTCACTCAGTTGTGCTTTGCTGCTGGTCTGAATGGTGAAAATGTAGTTTGTATCTTCTCCTCTCGTGTGAGACTTGAGGAAAAGATGCAAAGAGACGAATGAAGGAAACACGTTGTAGAGAAAGGAGACGTCCTTTCCTCTGAGGTGACACCACACCTAATAATTAAGGAGCCAGTGCTTCAGGGAAAGTGGGATTCATGTAAATCTGTTTATCTCATGTCAAAATATATTTTCTACATGAGACTTTCATCCTCATCGAAGCCGATATTTGGTTAAAACCGTCGGGCTCCTGACAGAACAGACTGCTCTTCTTCCTTTAATCCGTCATACAGTTTAAGATGGGAAAAAGTAGTTTTGTCCAAGTAGTTTTAAGCTTTCTGCAGTTTCCACAAGATCCAATGATTCAAACTCATAACGCAAATAAAATCTAAACCTGATAGAGAAATTAGACCTGAGTCGAATCTGCCGTTTGTCCCAGAGCAGTCCCATCAGCTGCAGCGTCCAATCACAAACAGATGTCCAATAAAGAGACGTGTTGATCCAATAAAGTGAAGACGATGGATGATGGATGTATCCTCACTTCTCTGAACAGAAATAACTGAGTTGCAGATCAATTATGGGAGACCTAAAATAAGGGAAATGAAAAGCTCCTTGTTCTGCAGGTGACCCTGACCTTTGACCCCTCTGTGAGGGGCTCAGACCAGTCAGGATGAGTCCAGCAGCACAGTGGGAGGGACAGGAGCTACAGAAATCAATCTTTTTTTTTTTGCCCATAGATCACTTCAGCATTACATTTTAAGACACATTTATCATAAAAAAACAAGAAACATCTTGTGGGCTGCCTGAAGGTGCACAGCAGGAAGAGGAAGACGTCACACAAAGCAGTCACCAGCACAGTTATTGTGAATTATTTGGATTATTGGAAGTAAAAAAAAAAAGGTGTTTGGAGATAAGTGAGAAATGCTCTTTTGGCCGTTTGGCTGACAGCTGAGCTGGCAGGAGCACAGAGACACGGTGTAAACAGCCTCGCGCTGGTAACCGTGATGCTTACCCATTCATGCAAATCTACTTTCAACTGAAATGCTTTGACTGTCTAAATGCAAAAATCGTCTCTGTGGAGGTCGAGCGAGGGCCAGCGGTTTTATGAATGCTGTGTGCACAGACACAGAAAATAGAACAGGGGTTTCTCTCTTTTTGGGACGGCTCAGACGCAGAGGGCACCTGGTGCTGCGTTTGTGCTGGATTTATTGTTTTTATACGATACACGGCGAGATCACATGACTCAAACTATAAGAAGCCCGAGGACAGCGAGGTCTAACCTGTCTGATCTGATGTTAATGGCCTCAGTGCTAAAACATGATTTATACACCTCTTTGACAGTGTCAATAAAAAGCTGAATATTAAATGCGTCATTACACTAAACTTGATGGCAGAACAGGTGTATTGGATGTCATTAGGTTGCGCAGGTGTACCTAACACACAGAAAATAATAAAGGTTTGCCTTTTTAAAGAACAGCTAAGATGACCTCTGCTCCTCTTCCTGGAAGCTTCCTCTTTAAACCAGAAGTGGCAGCCGTTGACCTCAGCAGAGGGGCTCCTCAGCCTCCTCACCCGGGTGTCCCACCCTGGGATTCAGGCTCATTACTTTGCTGCTCGGGTCATGCGGGGCTGGACAGAAGCCTGCTGACTCCTGACCCTTTGTTAAACACCAGCACATCTACGCTCTTCCTCCCTCAACGAGAGTAAACTTTGCTGTGTTTCTGCTCCGGCTCTGTGGAGGCCGGACGATAACAAGTGAACCACAGACTGTGAGCACAAGTCACAAGTTGATTGTTTGTTCTCAGGCTCAACATTTTGTCTTTGTGTCTAAGTGAGTCAGACACACCTGATGTATACCTGTCAAAGCTGCAGTACATTTTTATTACCATGAAGTGTATTTTTACTCGTGATCTAAATGATACTGAGGGTCTGACGTGCTGTGGGGCTCTTCCTCATCACTGCTGATGCCCACAGCAGATTGAACATCTGACGTCACTTGCTCACACGCTGACTGTTGTGAACAGCTGAAACCATCATTTTAATCAATTCATCGATGAAAAGGAAATTAATTAACTCTTTTTCTAATTTGAAAAAGTCATTTTTAAGCGAAAGTGCCAGTAACTGACTGGTTTTCTTTGTCCTCTGTGACAGAACATTGGACGTCTTGTTGGAACTTGTGATGTGAACAAATGCTGATCAATTAAGAAATTAATCTGCGGATTAATCTGTAATGGAAATAATCTTTAGATGCATCCTGACAAATGACTGTGGCTTTGTTTTGATATTTCAGATTTGACGTTACCTTTAGGCTGCTTCCACGTTCAGACCAGATGATTTTTCTTACACTTATAAAAACATGGTTTTGTTTTTTTTCCAGTACTTTCTCTCTCACGTGTTCTTCTGATGCCACCTGGCCAATCAGAGCACATTAAAGGAATGCATGACCCACATTTACCTCAAGCAGTGTTGATGAGGTGTTTCGTCGTCGAGGCTTCTCATTCGATAGTTCGACAGGTGGACGCGCAGGTGGACAGGTGGACTTGTCTTTGGACGTTCAGACGGACAGACAGACGCAGCAGAGATGTGGAAATGCAGGCTGACGTCAGATGCAGAGTCGATCCATCGACAGTCCCGGGAGCCAGTGGCAACGAAAGGGTTACCATGGTGACCGCGTGTTTACGTCTGCCTCCCCGCTCCCCGCAGCTTTGGCACAGAGAGCCAGTTTCCATGGTAACAGCTCAGATACCCCCCCCCCCCAACCAACTGGCGAGGAGGCCGTAGCGCTCGCTGTGCGTGCGTGTGTGCGTGCGTGAGTGTGTGTGATTCATTGAGATGACTCCTCATACCTGTGTGAGGAGCGGAGTCGGTTGGCGCATCTGCATGGGCCTCACGACACGCAGCAGCCGCACACGTCAACACACACGTGCCTGCTCCGCGTCTCACATGCGTCGGCCATACATCGGCGTGACACGCACACGCTTTTTACAGAGAAAAATATGCACGCCACATGAGACACAAACACGGGCGGACATCAGTCCACCTGTGCCTGACCTGACGAGCGGGTCCCTCCACTGTGCGTGCGTGTGTGCGTGCGTGCATGCGTGCTCCCTGCTCTCTGTTTCTAAATACAGTCAGCAGCATCAGACAGGGCCACCGTCAGTTTTACACCCTTTATCACTCTCTCTGCTCTGCTGTCATAGGAACCAATCATTTCTCAGACAACCTGCGCCGAGCACACGCGTGTCCGTAGGTGTGACGGGGGGAATCGATGGCCTTGAAACACCCGTATTGTTGCTATGGGCCCTCTGAGGAATGTCAGGCTGCGTTTTCTTCAGCCGTGTTCAGAGCTCAACCTTTCTGATTCAAAGTTCCACATAATCACAGTAATGAGCCAACGCTGGCTCGCTTTCAGGAAACACAGTCACTTCCTTTGCCAAGAGCGAAAATGTGCTACAGTTTGCGGCGGTGACATTGGTTGGGAAACATATGGACGACGTACAGTCTCTGGTACTACATACAGATGGGCCGAGCCCACGAGCGGCGGTATGAAAGAGCGTGCGACAGACGGGCGGCCGTGCTGTACGTAGTACTGTATGTATATGAAACAGTCTGGCAGCTGGTGGTCGATACCTGCTCACGCGTCTCGAGCCAGGCTGCAAGGCCTCATCGGTTGAAGGCTTTTTCTTTTAATGTACGGAGTTTACATGCAAGACGCAGCAGCCTGCATCATTAATTTGTGAATTTTATGTGTGTTTAAGAATTAACGCTGCAGCGCATTGTGTGCTGTGATGGGAAGCTCGATTTTGGCTTCTCAAGGCTCTTTCGTACTTTCTCATGTATTTAACATGTTTTTGCGCAGGATTTTAATCCAGTCCTGTAAAGGAAGTGAATAACATTAATGTTTTTTTTTGCTTCAGTGTCACTAATGATAATAATGAGTGTTTTCTAAGAAAGTCTCACCGTTAACGCTCACGTTGCTTCTTAAATTACTTTTGCTCTCCTTTTTCTTTTCTCCCCTTTTTGACTTTCTCCTTTGTGTTTTTTAGTGCTGCATTCAATAACTGTTGTTTGAAAAATGTTCAGTCCATATAAAGCCACACACAGTATAGATTTGTCATCGTCTTCAGGAAACCGTGATGCTGCAGGCTTTAGACTTGGCCTCCGTGTGGCTCTGATGTGCGACTTTCTCTTCTTCACAGACTGCAGTGATGCCTGTAGTCTGATTCATCATGACTCCTCACAGCGTGTGTTTCTTGGATTTTGGATTTTTTGTCCTATAGACACAGAAAAGCTCAGACTACTTACTGTTGTTTTTGCTGTGAGCATCATGTGTCACCGCACACTCCACACAGGTGAAGGTGTGCGTGAATTTGTTTGCATGCGTGCTGCACAGCTGCTGTCTGTATTCATTAGAAACATGCAACTTTGCTGCCTCTCTCTGTGGACATCACACTTGTCTGTCAAAGCAAATACTATAAAGCAGCCTTTGTTTACAGAATAGACTGTATTGTCACACTCCAGGTAGCCTGATAGGGTTGTTTCATACTCAGCCATGTGTAGATTGTTTGAGTGCCTTTTTCAGACTCTAATCTAATTCCAAACCTGTAAATCAAATGTCCTTAGTTATTGTTTGGTGTCCCACCCAGGGGAGCATGAAGCACACAAGCACTGGTTTAAAAACACACAGCAGGATGTCAACACTGGGGCCTATAGTGCTGAAATACAAAGAGTTTGATGCATCAGATGTTAATATGTGCAGCTGTAAGAAGGCGTGGGAAATTCTTCAGATGCTGAGTCTTGCATCGTGAACCTCAGTCTGACACTTGTCATTTTCCAGCGCCGCGTGGGCGTCTCTTCTGTCCGTCCATTTAGAGAGCGCAAGCTGCGGCTAACAGCAGCACGGTGGTATTCCTACAGATGCATCCCATAATCCGCAGGAGACAAACAGAAACACCCCCAAACAAATGCTCCGAGAGTCGGCGGGAACTGTCGGGCTGACGTGACCAACACGATCAAATGAGACGTGGATTTAGTGTTTCCACCAGACCGAGTGTCCATCAGCAGCTTCAGTCGATGTAAACACACACGCACGCGCGGACACACACGCACACACACACAGCTCTTGTCATTCAGAACCGCAGCTTATTGACTCCCTGTCCTCCATACGACCTTCAGATGCTGGATAAAGGCGCATTCCCTCAGTTCTTCCTGACACTCAGTGGTCAACCTGTATTGATCAGCTTAAGCTATTGATAGTTTGGCTCATTGATTGATGGTTACTCTATCAACACTGTTACTTTTGTTGTTGTTTTTAGAACGAGTTGGAATTTCCAAAGTATAAAGTAAAGCTAAATTGTGAAAGATGCTTTATTTTTGCTTCAAAATGACACATCTTCCCTCCTGAGGTGTTCTTGAACAGCACACCAGCTCACTCCGGTTCCTGCGTGGTGTTAATGGCTGACCCTTTGCTGTGACCTTCCTGTGGTGCAGCAAAGCTGAGACAAAGTCCCTGCAGGGACCAATCAGGTAGCACATTATTATTCATTATGAAGCAGGAGTCTTAATACACACACTTGCATTCATCCTTGTGGAGGAAGGTGTGAACAGAATGCTCTCGCCTTGGAATTTGATTCTATAAGAGAGTTTAATCATGGTGGTCTTTTTGGTGCTGCAGTCTTCTGCTAATTCAGCCTAATTCATTCAACAGTGCCCAAGCGGAGAGCTGAAATCATTACAAAACACTGGCATTAGTTACTGAGATTACGGAACTCACTGTAGACAAAAACTGGCTTTGTGATACAAATAATTAATTACATAAATGACATATAAAGTAAACAATAAACTGAACCCCGGCATGTGGACAAACATCTCACCACAAATCTCCTGCTGCTGCAAAATCGAGATGCCAAATGAAACCACAAGTGAAGTAAACAACGGACTCGGTGACAAGAAAACATGAAAAATGAAAGACACAATAACAAGACGTCAAAAACGACCATCAAAACACGCTAAAATAACTCTGGAAATGAAGCAGCAGCAAATTCTTTCCATGGCTGGTGCTGAAACGCTCGGCCACGTCTCTGTGATTCGCTTCACTCTGTCTTACCTAAATCAGCTGTAAGCAACCTGCAGCTTGTACAAAACTCCACCGCTGGATTATAGAAATCATACGTCCCTGTTCCTGTCCCATTACACCGGCTCCCTGTTCATGCTGCGTCTGACTTCAACATTCTCCTTCTAACTTATAAAATATTACACAGACTTGCACCATCCTACTTTTCACCTCTGGTCACTCCTCATATACCTGCCGGGGCTCTACGCTCTCAAAAGGCCGGTCTCCTGATTATTCCAGAAATAAATAAAACATCAGTAGGTGCTCGGGTCGTCTCTCGCCGAGCCCGTCTTCTCGAGGATCGCCCCCCCGCCCATATTTCAGAGGCTACTCGCTCAGGAGTAAACTCAGAACATTTCTGTTCACCTCAGCCTTCGTTACTGTTTCCATCCTACGCGTCAGATATTCCAGTTTAACACACTCCTTTCAATATTTGTGTAATGCTGCTGTTTTCATATATGCAGCCCTTGGAGGCATGATGTGTGATACCGGGCTGTAATAATTGAAATTCTTACTGATCAGTCACATCTGTAGCTCTAATAATGATAATACTGTGGCTCTGAACTCTGAACTTCTAGCCTCATTTCACAGGAGAGTCGTTATAATTTCAGTTTTTTTGATAAGGGTTTTAGTTAACACGGCATGCCTGTACAGTCTAATGCAGTTCAACGTTGTAGCCTGGAAGAAAGGCCTGTTTTTGTGACACTAAAGTGGTTTTGTGTCGGTCATTTGTCAGGCTGTAGTTAGTGGTGGTGTTGTGTTGGATCACATTATAAATCAGATATATGTCTGTCAGTAGCGACCTCGCTCCAGCTGTCTCTACGATAGCTCGTTCACTGTCTTCGTATCATTTCGTGTGTATTGCTGAAGACCTCTTGGACTGTAATTCCTGGTGAAGCATCGCAGACGCTGGGCTGAGTCAGGCCTCAGCAGGCGCTGCTGGATCTGGCTGCAGAGTTTAACTTGCATGAAAAGCTGTTACTGTGCTAGAAATGTAAGTGGCTGTAACAATACAGAAGAATGATGAAAATTGGCTTCGTCCTTAATTTTAGTGGTTCACAGACTCCTGATTCAGATACTAGAGAATTCATTACAAGCTTTATTCCATGAAAGTGCGATCTTGCAGTGTGTGACAAAAAGTTACTGGTGGATATTGAAGCATTTTTGATTTAAATGGATGGTGCTATTTGCCCACATGCTATGCTGACCTTGAGGTCCACCTACTACTCATGAATATGTATGGCTGCAAGTATTTATGCAGACTTATTAGAATATCTATCACATAATATCTAGTACTTAAACTCAGCTTCCCACCTAATGTCTTTGAGCTGACGGCGTGGTGTAAAAATCAGAGGTGCATGGGAAGAAACTTTAGCCTTCATATATGCTCCGTTAGTGTTACAGGCGTAGCCATGTTGGAAATCCCCCAGCTGACATCCACAGTGCTGCAGCAGGACTTTCCTCATGGAGATGATGCAACAGGAAGGCAGCAGCAGGCTGAGCGTTTTATCGTCCGTACGACTTTTGCATCTGCAGTGGAAGATTGCGGTGCTGCTGAAGCACTTTGGAGGAGTTTAGGGGAATGGAGGTTTGGGAACTGTGGCTCAACAGTTTCAGGGTGAGGATGGTGGAAACAGTGATGTCACGGAGTGTGCGTCTTTGTGGGTTTGAGAGGAAAAGCGCATGCTAAAATAGCCTCTGGTCATCCTTAAAGTGATGAATAATCAAAGTAGCGTCACTGCCTTTGAGCACGTTGATGCAATCATGTGATGACTTTTTGAACTATCTAAGCAAGCAGAAGCATCAAGTGGTGGTTTCCTGCACCAGCCAAGCATATCAAGACATTTACGAACAAACCCTCCTCCACTATGAAGCTGTTTAAGTGCACATCTGCACGTTTTCTGCAGTTGCAGTCTTTTTGTGATTAATGCTGGCCTCAGAACAGCAGGACACAGCTGACGGCCTCAGTGTTTAGTCACAGTTAGCCTCCATGATGTCTTCAACAACAGCATTTGCTATTCTAAGCTCGGCTTTTTCTGGGAAGTTTTCTCTGTTTACAGGAAGTGAAAAGTTTCATGTTTCATGGATAAAAGAGCAGCAGCGTACTGAGCTGGGCAGTAATATCTTTCTTCTTAACTCCCCTGGGGACTTAAGTATACGTCTGCTGGGGAGCCTCTCCTTTACTGGACTCATGTAAAGCACAGTCATGTGGTCGCAGCACTGATGTAGAGCGCCACTTGCGTTGGCTGCACCGTGAGGAGAGAGATGCTGAATCATCAGCACAGACATACCATGAGGCTCATTCAACCTGTTCCCTCTTTGTTTTGTTTTGTTTGGTGAAAGCTAGCAGATCATTTAATAGTATTAATACTGTTTAGGACGGGAACCAAAACGCTGTAGCGTCCCGGGGTTGTGCGGGAATATTCTGCATGTTCAGCAGCACAGGCCCAGACTGATGGCACGCATTGTTTTACCTCGCCGTGTTTCTCTGTTTGCCTTCCATGATTCATTAAATCCTTGATTAGGTTAAAAAAAAACAACAACCCATATCTCAGCAATAACACCTTTCTCTCTTCCTCTTTCTCACCCTCCATCACCTCCTCTGGTTTTCTCCATCTTCCTCTTCCTCTCTTTATCTTTTCTTTGATATAAAACCAGAGGAATAGCAGTCCTTCCTCAGTGTCTGTATCTTCTCTGTCTTACCTTCCCAGATAATGACAGAAGTTGCTGGATCCAGTGCTAGCAGCTTCAGTTCAGGCCATTAGCAGCATATCTTACGTATGCTGAACTGAAACTAGAGTATGCATTTTACCAATTTGCATTTTGAATGATGCTATGAGGAAGAGAAGCATCGGTTTAAATGTCCATTAGGGATTTTTATGGGTCACTTGGGGGCAGCCTGACAAGCTGTTAACACAATGGACTTGTGATGATTGGCGATCAGATCGAAGGGATGATCGACGATTGGTTTTTCCTGCGCCGACATTAAGGCGATTTGAGCTAACTCAATCACTGTGATGGCTAAGATGTGTCCAGCTGTGCATTTACAGATGTTTCTGGTGGATCAGCTTGTTATCACTCTTGTTTGTCTGGTTCCTTATCTGCAACATTTTCACCAGCTAACTGCTAAATTTGTCTGGTACTGGAGAAGGAGCACAGAGTCGTTCTTCCAGAGCTTTGCTGCATGCAGCTGCCTGCTGCTGCTGAAACGAGGCTGAGCAGAGAGGTGGAAAACAGTTAAGCTGCAGGCCAAAACAATGGACTGAAAGGTGCTAAAGGCATAAAGCTGAGAGAACTGCAGACAGATGCTAATTGTCTGCGCTCACTGCTAAAGAGCGACGCTTTTCAGATTACACACAGTCATCGGATCCATTTTAATGAGGAAACATTGAATAAAAACGATAATAATACTGTGAGTTCTCAAATTAAAGCTGGACATTACAAACAAATAGAAGCTGGTCACTAATCAAGGCCTATTAAAACACACAGAGTGGGGCTGATTTCTGGTATAGTGACTCAGAAAATTTCCACAGCAGTAATTCCATTAGTAGAACAACAGGGTCGTGTCACACTCAGCACTCCGAGCGCCGACTTTCTCTCTGTAACAGCGACGCTGTTTTCATTCACTAATTAATTCCTATTCACTTCTCTGCTTCTACTTTCCGATCAGCGTTCGATCACGCAGCAAACTTCAGCACTTCCTGCAGATGTTTCACATTAAAAGGCTACCAGCGAAGGGAGGGGTTATGTCCTTGAGCTGCTGGAGAGCTCTTAATGTGAAACATCTGTGCACAAAGTGTTTTATTGACAGTCGCTTAACAACAATTGGACAAAACAAAGCTCCAACAAGTGAGTGCACGAGAACAGTTTGATAATACGACGTTTTCTCCTGCAGATGTTCACTGGCCTCCTGAAGCACACGCCACCTCCGGCCTCCGCTGCAGCAGCCTCCTCCTCTGCCTTGGACCAAAACAGTAACGCACAAACCACAGTTCCCACAATCCCACGGGGACACCTGGTCGTGGGCCCCAAGGACCAGCTCCGCCTCCTCACCCCCGTGGGCAGCACGGCGACGTCCAATCACTGCGGGGTGGCCGGGGCCCACGCCATTAAGCACTCCGGAGGAGCCCCGCGGCCTCCTTCGTCCCTGAGCGAGGAGGACGATGGAGGAGGAGGAGGCAGGGTGAAGAAGAAACGAAAGAAAAAGGACAAGAGAGAGCGAGAGAAAGGCGGAGGGGAGGTGGAGGAGAGGGAAAGCAGCAAACCAAAGAAACGAAAGGAGGAGAAGGAGGCGACGACGGTCACACTGAGGAAGAGCAAGGAGCCCAAGGAAGCCAAGGAGCGAAAGGAGCGGAGGACCAAGGGGAAGGATGGCAGGAAGGACAACGGGACGGAGCTGAAGACTGTGGTGAGGAGCAAAAGAGAAAGCGCCCAGCTGGCCCCCGAACCGGCTCAGGTGCCCGTCAAGGTGCCCGGCAAAAGAGGAAGGAAACCGAAGGTCAAAGTCCTACCTCCTGTTCCCCCGATTCAAGGTACGCCGCCATGACGGCTGGAGGGTGTGTGTGTGTGTGTGTGTGTGAGTGTGTGTGTGTGTGTGTGTGTGAGTGAGGTATGATGGATGATGATCATTCTAAAACAGGTGTTTTATGGGACAGATATGTTGAAAAACAGTCGCTCAATTAGTCGACTGGGACAAATTCAACAACAATTTTCAGAATTAATTAATTGTCATTTATCAAACACAAAAAGACAAATATTCACTGAGAGTTTTCTCTGTTTTATGATCTTGTAAACTGCAACTGCCGGCCATTTGTCACTATTTTAATTAACTGAGTAATCAGTAATTACATTCAGTGATGGAAATAATCATCAGTAACAGTCCTGTTTTTAAAGGTATGTATTGATCATGATCTCATGGCTGTTAAACAGGTTTTACACCATTTATCCATTGTATATATTCAAATTCAGATTGAGAAAAAGGCTAATCTGAATGACTGAAAGTGATGTCAGTGTATAATTCCCTTTAAATCCACCTGGATTACTTCAGTCATGTGACTGTAACAGTGACAGTTGTAGCCTCAAACGCCCCTAAACCAGGTTGAACCTCCGCTGTCTTTGAACCTTAGATACATCTAATTCAGATTTACTTTCTGTGGTACGTGTGTGTGTGTGTGTGTGTTTCACTTTCTGTGTTGAGTCAACAACAAAGAAAAGTCAAAAGTGGAGTCTCACAACAAGCATTGAAGCTGGAACATTTCAGCGCTAATTGGAAGGCACAGATGATGACTGTTCTGCTGTTAAATGTTCTTAAAGCATGATCAGACATGTCGGGGAAAATTAGTCTTATTATAATGTGATTGTTGGATATAATTAGACCGAGTACGCATGCTTGTGTGTGTGTGTGTGTATGTGTGGGTGGGCACATTAGCAATCTTTAAAGCTGAAAAACAGACTTCTTATGAGAATCAAAAATTGCATCAATGCCTGTTTGAGGGTAACTCTCCTCGTTATGAATCAGGATGATGCCAAATGCCTCCGAACATGAAAGATAGTGGAATATATGAATTGTGTACATCGTATATGTAATATAACTACATCAGTTAAAGGTGTGTGTGCAAAGGTCAAAGTTTCCTTTGAGACCACGATGACCGAGCATGCACAGTAATCTGTTTTTTGAAGGAAATCTAATGAAGTCAGTAGATCTGTTTCTTTCCTGCGTGCCTGCACACAGCTGTCAATACATTCCTGTTAGCACCTGCCATATCGAAATCATTCTTAATCAGCTTTCTTGCTGCTGCTGTAAACAAACATGAACTTTAGCATCTTTTATTTGTTTTGCCTAACAAGCTACACATGCTACCTCCGTAGTGGCTAACGAGCTAGGCGTTGTTGTGAGCTTGGTTTATTGCTCACCACGGCAGCGGTTGGCTAGTTAATCCAGTTACCTCTGCAGGCTTGAGATTGCAAAGATGTTCCTCAGAGAACAACTCTAGCTCACAGTTCTAGCTTGTACAGACATGTTCTGGTTTTGTTCATTATAATGGAAAGATGTTGGGAAAATCACGTCCAGGTCAAGAATGGCTAAAGACTCACTCACGTCTATGTCCTCTTGTGATTGTCCCCCATCCTCCAACAGCACCTCCTCCTACCCCAGGCCTCCACTCCAAGGTCCCAGGGCAGGTCCCCGGCAAGAACCATGGCCGGGTCAACAGCAAGACCCCAGTCCCCTCAGCGCCAAAACAGAGGGGCCGCAAACCCAGGTGAGACATCCTGATTCATTCATGGGAGGAGAGAGAGAGAGAGATGTGTGATGGGAAGAGGAAGTAAGAAAGAGAAAAATGCTGTGCTAGAAAAACCCAAGAAGTGGACACTGATGAAATAAGGCAAGCAGGGACGAGCAAGGCAGCAGTAAACCTGTCACCCGCAACAAATTGTGCAACTCTTCTCTTGACAACTTGGTGGAAAAAAGTTCACTTAAAGGCTATATTTTGGCTTTTTTTATTTATTGGGGCATCAGAAACGACGAGAAGACCCAGGACCACATGGATATTCAGTGTGGTACCTTAGCAAAATGAGCCAATAGAGTGAAGCTTGGTTTTTGTAGTTTTGGAGGAGTGAATTGGCTCTCCAGTTTTTGGAAATTGGATCTGAGATGCTGCATGTGATGGATGAACAAACAAATAGATGAGGGCTACTCTGAGGGCCTGGGAACAGAGAGGAACAAACCTAAAAAAAGCCTTTGTCCTGCGTCCTGTTCAGTCATTAAAGCGCCTCAAACATCTCCTGTATGCCGGGAGGCAGTTGCTGCCTCTCTTAAGCTAATGTTTACCTTGTGTACATATCAGATGTAAATACATTTATGACACACCAGCCTCTGTGAGTTTGGGATGCTGTGTCAATCACACTCATGTATCTGACCTGTAACTAGAGCTGCAACAATGAATTGATTAATCAATTGGCTGATTGGCAGGAAATTCACTGGCAGTTATTTTTTAGAACTGATGGTTTCATTCATTTTTCAAGCAAAATGATAAACTAAACTAAACTAAAACTTAACGAGGCTTCTACTTGAGAATGAAATCTGATGTCTGAAGTCAACCTCCTCCTCCTCAAACCTTGTGGGATCCATTCACTAACAACAGACACACTGCTGTGTGTAGATAAGAAAAACAGGATAGATGTCTTTGATGGACTCCCCTCTTGTCTCCCCTGCCCCTGTCTGTCCTCTGTCCCTTCCTTCTTGTCTTTTCTTTTTGTGCCTTCGTCCCTTCTCTAGTGCTCTTTATGAGGTTGTGATGCAGGAGCAAAGATGGAGAGGGACATGTCTGCAGTAACCGTCCGATCGTTTCACTTGTTGCCTGCACAGTCAAAAGCAACTGTTTTGAATTAGTTCATCTTTGGTGCAGCCTTTTTTAGCTTAGCTCCCGTTTAAACATAAACGGCCATCAAAGGAAACCGTTTAACGTACACTAACCACAGTGGCTTACAGTGACGGCCCCCCAGTTTAATCTGTTTAAGTCGCTAAATTGCTGCAATTAGATCCTGAGTGTGTCTCTGGGTTTTTGCTGTGTATTAAAATGCTAAACGCTGCATTAAGAGAGGACACGCTAAAGAATATTTCTGTTAACTGAGGTGAATAATTGGGATTACCGTCATAAGGATATGCATTTCATAAAGAGGTTGGCCTCTTGAACCACATTTGTGCAATGAAAAGGACATAAACTGATGCTAACAGAACAGGATACCGGTTGAGCTGTGGCTGTTCACAAAGAGACCAGAGAGATGAGAGCAGATCAGGAATTAATTTCTACATTATATACTGAAGGTAGAGTTTTATGATTGGGAGGTGGGAAGTGGAGAAAGGGAGAGATGTTAGAAATAAAGTGTGGAAAAAGAGGAGGAAGAGGGAAGAGATGAGGCACAGATGAGAGACAGGAAAAAGTCGCTGATGAGTTAGAGGAAGAGAAAAAGCGTCGAGGAGAATAAAAGGGGATCCTCTTTCACTGCTGTGACAGAGGAGAGAGAGAGAGAGACGGGTTTAGTGAGGATGAGAAAAGATGAAGAGCAACAGAGGTAATGATATGAAAGAACAGAGCGCGGAAGGAGAGGAGGAACACAGATACAAAGGAGGAACTTGTGAACTTCACCGACTCGGGGTCATTTCCAGGTCGGACGCTCGTATCAGGTCACGTTTTGTTCGGATAACAACAGTCACAAGAAGATTATAAAGTCCTCCAGTGGAGCAGTTTTAATTCCGTCTTAATCTGTTGCTTTGTCTTTTCCCGCCGCTCACTTTGGCAGAGTTTCAGTGGAGGGAGAGAAAAGCATTAACTGGGACATGAGAACCATCTTCTCTGCCCGTCCGACCACAGTCGCCACAACGGTCCTAAATTTACCCGTCGCTCTCTGCACGTCACATGACAGCCTCCTTTCTTAAGAATACGACTTCTGAGGGATCTATGGTTACACCCCGCCGTCAGTGGAAGAGAGAAGAAACCAGCGAAGTTATGCTGGGTTAGAGGTCCAGAGTGTAAGATGTTCTGGCAGTGTCTGACTCCACCAAGTGGAGCTGAGGCGGTTCAATGAAGCCTGGTTGCTGAAACCTAGCGGCTAGCTGTCAGTCAAGGCAACCACGGTCACAATTATACACGACTTTAAGCCTTAATATAGTTTAAACGAGTGACTTGTATATAAATTTGATTGATTTGATTTGCTGGTGTTCATCTCCCAAAGCTGCCTCACGCTGTATTTAGATCATTCTCAAACTGATGAATAACATGATAAAGATGAAGCTGCTTGCTGCTGTGAAACAGAGCCTGGCAGGTGTCAATGGAAAAAAATCATTCATTTTCAATTCATGCTCTGAAATGGACCTGAGTGTCTCATGAACGGGGTCAAACATGTCGATTGCATGTTCAGCAGAGGACATCAAACAGTCTGTGAGTCTCCTGCTTTGCATTCAGCTCAGGCTCTCTGTGCTTGGAAAGCACTCACACACACATTTATAAACAGTTACAGTTTACAGTAATAAGTCTAGATCCCAGTACATGGCTGGACCAGATGTGGTCCGGGCTAATGTCTGTGATGTCAAACTCTGGATATTCAAAATTCAGCTGCAGTTTCCTGTTCTTAAAGTTCAAACTGCTGCACCGTTAAAGTGCGTAACCATCGTCTCGGGTGCTCACAGCAGGTGGTTTTATATTGTTTTCCAGTTTCGTTCGTGTGTGTATATGATGTGCTGTGATTCGCCATTGCTCCGTGACACATTGGCGAGGTATGGACTGCATGTTGATTTCTGTGGAGAGGGGGTGTGTTTGTGTTTACGGGTAGCAGAAGGAGCCTTTGTGATCGCCTCAGAGGGACATGCCTATACTCATAGTATCAGGAGTTATGGTATGGTACCTAAGTTCACACCTTTTTGAAAGAGCGACAGCCAATGAGGAAACTCCCAGCACTCGATCGACCAATGGTGTAACTTCATCACTTCCTCAGGGATGGACTTTGACATTTATTGGGCCGACTGCTGCTTTGTTTTGGTCCAGCCAAACATTTGTTTTCAGGCATATGTGCTAATATAATATTAATATATCAAAATTCCTCTTTCTGTAAAATATATCTGACTAATCTTGACTTCAGGTCACGTGTACAGAAATCTTATCTGTCATTTACCCGTCATATAAATCTGCACTGTCCTCCATTAGCTCAGGGGTCAGAGGAGTGACTGGGTGGCGTCTTAGGTCAGACGTGTGTGTTTGGATATCAGCTGGTAAACCTTGCTCATACTTTCAGAAGTCCTCCAGCTCTTCATCAGTTAGACATCTACCTTCAAATCCCCGCTGTCACATCCACTTTCCAGCAATCAAATCCCCCAATGATTCAATCAGACGTCTCCCATAATTCCCACTCGGAGTATGTCACATAACCGAAGCTAAAGATGCTCTACCTGCTGTTTCGCCGTCTTTAAGAAAATTAGATTTCAGTTGATTTTGCCACAAGTATTGAAGTGTTTGATCACCTCTTCCATGGACGTCCTGTAAGCCAGCAGCTTTTTCATTCAGGTCCGCTGCTCTAATTTTCTGAACCAGTAAAACTGCCTGTTTTATTTTGGTCCAAAGCGTGCTCCGGTCTCATGGCCAGCATTTCACCAGCTGGTTCTTCTCAGTGATTGGCCAGCGGCTGTTCTTTGTCTTCATGATCAGGAAATAATAGTAGCTAGAGAGATTAGAACAAAGTGAGGATGGGAATCTTTGTGCCAGATATAACCGCCTCAACTAGGCCTTTACAAATCCTCAGGGAGCAGTAGAGTTTCCAGCCTCTGGCTCAGTGAGAAAACACTGCTGCAGGCTACTAGAGCTGTTAATTACTCATCAGAATTCCTCTCCTCCCAGAGATCCTGGCGCAGCGCCCGTGGAGAAGAAGAAGAAGGGAAAGAGGAGAAACCAGGAGCTGGCTGTCCAGGAGGGGGCGGAGAGTGACGACACTACCTCAATGTCAGCCCTCAACATGGCTGGAGAGGACAGCCAAGACCCCCTGGATAGCGCGGTGAGTGGACAGAAAGGCCGGACAGACGGTGGACACGCCAGCCTTCGTGGAATGACTGGTGGAAAATGATGTGTCGTTAAAGGTGGCCTGCCAATGTGTAATGATTGATTTGACAGCTGATATGCCTTTAATAATGTCCGTACGTCCCAGCATCCACAGAAGTTTGGACAAAACGCTGATACAGGATGCAAAACACCGACATTATGATTCCATCACATCCGCTGCATTGACAGTGTCGGCCATATTGTTTCTGAACACTTACTTACCAGGTGCTCTGCTGCCAAACGGCTCACCTGCACGTGCAGTCACAGGTATACTGTGCAGGAATTGTTGCTTATTGCTGTCTGCTGGTTTCTCTCGGTGCGTACTGGTCTGGCACCTGGTCGCTACCTTTTTATAAACTCCTGTCCTTACCTGCCTGCTGTCATTGGCTGGGAGCTACACACCAACTGCTCAAAGGTTTAAGCCCTGAATCATGAGCAGAAGGAGAGGAAAATACAGGCCGAGGGCAGGATCTGCAGATAAATACACAAATCCTGCTTAATATACCTCTGAAAAGATTATATAAAGTAGCTAAATGACAGCAAATTGAATTTCCTGTTACATTTTTTCCTTTTTTCCTCCCCTCACTTCCTTCCTCTCTCACACTTTCCTTGAATTACTTCCTCCATATCTCCACTTCTGGATCATCTTCCTAACTCTCCTCTATTCCTTCTCCATCTTTACTCCTCCTGTCTTCTCTCACCTTCCTCTCACCTTCCTCTCTCCTTTTCTCTCTATTCTTTAGAAGCGCCGTTCGGGACGTCAGGTCAAGAGGAGGAAGTATAACGAGGATTTGGACTTTAAGGTGGTGGACGATGATGGAGAGACCATCGCGGTTCTTGGAGCCGGTCGCATCTCGGCGCTGAACGCCACGGCGCTGGCATGGCAGGCTGAGGTGAGGAAGTCTCTTCTCGACTCCTTTTTTCTCTCCTGATGTCAGTTTCTTTCGCTGCGGCTCGCTGCTTCGTCTTCATTGTAAAATGCACAGGTAATATGATCATAACCCAGGCATTGAATAGTCTGTCGCCCACGGTTGATGTGTTGATGGTGACGATGTTCTTCGTGTAAAATCGTTTCTGTCTGTCAAATCTCCTCCAAACCTTTTGTCGACACGTCTGAAGAAGCTGACAGCCAAATACTCGCCGTCTCTGCTGTAGTGTTTGACAGCAGAACATCTTTGCTTCATGTAAACGGCGCCACTATTGGAATTTGGTCGATGAAACGCCAAACAGATGCGTAATGATAATAATAATGAACTTTATTTGTATAACACCTCTCATACAAGACACGCAGCTCAAAGTGCTTCACATGCAAAAGACCGAACGGACATGAAACAGGCATAGAAAATTAATGTGAATCAGATAAAGCTGAGGATGAATATAGAAGTGTTAAAGGTCTCCAAACACTCTCATTCCTTTCATGCAGCTTTGACAGCGAAGGTAGTCTGATACAATAGAAGAATCCAAACTTGATGAAGGTTATAATGTTCAGTTTTTGTCGATAAAGTGGCTTTGATTGAATTTGGTGGTTGTTTTGGAGGCTGCGGATTACGCTGGTATCGTTGATATAGACATGCACAAATGGTTACCTCTCAGTCTGATGCATCATTTAATAATTATTGGCAAGATTTTTGTGTGATCCACATTTGAAATGCTGTGAGGACCTTCGGTGGATGCTCTGCTTTGATCGAAGTCTTCATCACTTTGCTGCTGCGCAAACACAAACTCTGTGAACTGGCCTTCGCACTCGCAGGCTGCTAATCTTTTCTGTCTGTCTGTCCCTCAGGAGCCACCTGAGGACGAGGCCAACATCATTGAGAAAATTCTGTCTGTCAGAATAGTGAAGAAAGAGGTGAGGAAGAAGAGCACACACGCACACACACACACAATTTCGTGAATGAATTAAATATTTCTGGCGGATTATGAATGTATTATGTTGTTTGTTTCCCCCTCATTCTGAAAGCTGCTCTCCTGCTGCTCTCCATGTATTTGTTTGTCCTTCACTTCGTCTCTCTCTTCCTCCCCAGACTTCATCATCAGAGGACCAGGCGGAGGAAACGGAGGAGTTTTATGTCAAGTACAGAAATTTGTGAGTCCCTCTTCATCGTTTATGTACCGTTCACACGCCGGCGTCAGACATTAAGCTGTTGTAATTGCATCGTCTGATCAGGTGCGCCAGGCTGGGGGTGTTTTATCCACCACAATTACATACTGTGCACGATGCAGGCGGAGTATTAGAGCTACCTGTCAGTGTAATGCAATCCAATACAAGACCACCATTAACTCCAGAATCCAGATATGACCAGAATTGGATCAGTGTCTGATGAATCAGGTGCATACCAATGTCGGATTAGACTCTGCATTGAAAGATGTGTAACGCTGAAGGATGATCAGGTGAGCTGGGCCTCTGCTGCTTAGAGGCTGGCCGATCAGGCTGTGGATGTTCTGTGCGGCTTCCAGGTGTGAACGTGTGTGAACAGGGTGTGAACGGTGAGGGCAATGTACCAATCCAGCAGCTTGCCTTGAGACTTTGCACAGACACTTACTCTACCCAGAGGATGAACTCCTCTGACTTTGGTGATCCCCTCACCTTTCCTGTAGCGCCACCAGCAGGCTGACGTTTGTGCTTCAGAGGGAAATGTCTTGACAGCTTTTAGATGGATTGCCATGTAATTTAGCCCTGCATGTTTTTGGACTGTTGGTTAAAACTGAAGCTCCTGAAGGAAACCCATGTGATCACAGGGGCTGCGCTCCATTCGACCATGCTGGCGTGCTCGTTGTTACTTACCAATAATCAAAGAAAGGTCTGAAAGCCGTCCTGGGTGCCGCCCTGCACATGAGAGGCGTTTAAAGTCAGCCTCATGATTGATGGGAAATATTTAAGGAGCGCCTTGCATTTGTTTGAGCTGCTTAGTTAATAGTTTTTATGACACTGATTTCTCTGGGGGAAGTTGTCTTTGCACACATGGGCTGTGTTTGAGCAGCGGTCTATTCTCCAGAGTCAGTAAAATGCTTCTTAGCAGTCGCTGTTGAGGGAGCGCAGAGTTTTTCATCCTCTCACCGAAACTCAGCTCTTCCAGCCAGTCTGAGGATCTCAGGAGACCTTCGTGTTTGTTCCGGCACTTTGTATCTTTAAGAAAGGACCTACACAGATACCGTCATTATTAGGATCGTAATTTATTCTCAGGGGTGATGAATAAAACATAGTTTGCTTGAGTTGAACCAGACAGAATGGTTGTGAAGGCCTTACTTTTCCATGACTTTATTGAGAATAATGTATTCACAAATTATAAAGTTACAGAAAAGTGCCCAAAGTATAATATTTGGAGTGTAAAAATTACCATTATACATAATGCATTATCAAATGCATAAGTAGTTTGCATTGGAAGTTTAGTAGCTGCATGGTGCACTTTACCCTGAACACTGCGCTGACATTCAGATTTCATATAGACGTTATGGACTGCAGCCATAGTAACATTATTTGTTCAGCTTCTTTCACATCGACCGGTGACAGAGTGAGTGATTCTTCTCTGCTCTGTGAGATTCAGTGATGTATGGATGCATGACGATAGGATCTGTAGGAGACAGTGGAGGCAGCACCATCGTCTCTCCCGCTTGTCTAAAATCTGCACTTTCTGTCTGTTTTATGGCTCCAAATCTCAAATCAAATTCATTTGTTTTGCTTGTGTCTCGTCAGCCCGTCGCCTTTCCGTGCATGATTGTACTTTGATCCACTAAATGCCACGTCAGGCTCGACCTGTTCATTAAACTAGCAGCACTTAGGGTGAAAAATGGCCGACGGGCAAACAGTATGCTTCGCAAAATGAAAGCCGTGTTGATTCTTTTGTTATTTTAGTTCCTACCTTCACTGCAAGTGGGCCACTCTGGAAGAGCTGGAGAAAGATCCCAGAATCCACCAGAAGATCAAACGCTTCAGGACCAAACAGGCCCAGATGAAACACCTGTTCACTGAGGTAGCATCCACCGCCGTTCCTTGTCCTTATCCTCTGTTCAGGTCTGGATCTTCTCCTTTAAGTCGAGCTGGACAAGCTTGTATTAATAATCTACTGAAGCTGTTACTGAAGCCATTTTGTCCATCGCAAAGTGATGAAGAACAAGGTAAATGTGATTACTTCAGGTGTGTAATGAGTTCACAGCACATTCATCCAGAGCTCCTGCGAAGTGTTCAAAGTGCCATAAAGGTCAGCGGCAACAGCTTGACGTAGAGGCATAATTTGCTTCTTACTGTGTGATTTTAACTTGGTGGTGGTGAACCTGGTCAGGCTCCACCGTTGGCCTCCATCAAGTCTTTTCAGAACAAATGTGAAGAGGTAGAAAAGAAGCACCTCTGTCCGTTCTGCAAGAATCAGCAGCGTTTATGGAAGATGTGGCTCCAATATTGAGAAATGTCAACTTCATTTTATTTATGTAGGTCAGTGTTTCCCACAGAACGACAGTGGAAGAACACTGTTCTACTTCTCCATCACCTTACTTTAGAGTTTACTTCAGCTCTTCCTCTCCAGCTCTTCTCTGCTGACTTTCCAGACTGTGACCCCTGACCCGATTAATAATGAATAATCAGTGATCTGTTGTTGTCTCTCTTCCCATCTCTCTTTGTCCCTGTTTTCAGCCTGATGAGGACTTATTTAATCCAGACTATGTAGAGGTGGACAGAGTGCTGGAGGTGGCTGTTACCACAGACACTGAGACTGGAGAGGTAAGTAGACAGACGCTCTCTCAGCGGTGTTTGTCTGCTTTGAAAGCAGTTATTTACTGAAGGTCCTCAGTGTGGTGGTACACTCCTCGTCCTCTGACACACACACACACACCATGTTTTTCTGCATGATGTTGTAGGAGGTGACCCATTACCTCGTTAAGTGGTGCAGTCTGTCATACGAGGAGGCGACGTGGGAGCTGCAGGAGGACTTGGACCCAGAGAAGATCAAAGAGTTTGAGGAGATCCAGAAACTGCCGGCTGACCTCAGGCACATGGTGAGCAGACACATGATACAGGAGAAGTGAAAGTGGGATTTTAAAAAAAAATGTCGGTCAGGTCTTTAAAATTAAAGGGCGAACATGTTCAAGGAGGACGGGCAGATCGTGGCACAGTATATGTTTTAATAAGTACTGTAGAGATAAAGTTGTGGGTGTTACAGACCAGCAGGCCTGTCTCTAACGTGGACCCCAGATACGATCAGTCTGACTTCAGTTTGGCTTCGTGATTCGGCGTGACGTCTTGTTCGTGTTCGCCCGTCTCTGTTTGTTTTGCTCTGACTCGTCCTCAGCGGCTGACATAATCATCCCGTCTGTGTCGCTGTCAGTCAACACAGACGCTGCAGCGCTGTTTGCTTGGAGCAGCTAAGCTAACATTTTCCATGTAAATTGAAGAAACGTGCTGATTTATGACTTCTTATTTCTTTAAGTGGATGTTTAGGGCTGCGTCTGTTCTGTCCGCGCTGCTTGTCATTTTTGTGGCGGTTCTCTGGCTCTGCAGCAGAAGGATGACGCCGTTGTTCTTAATAGGCTCTAAGCTCTGATTGGCGCAGACCTTCAGTGTGATAGGATATGGAGATGTGGGCGATGATTCAGATGTCTGGAACCAAACTATCTTAGATAAATAGTGAGCAAAAACATTTATGTTTTGAGTTTAGGTTGGTGGGCAGATGAAAGAAAAAGGGAAGCTGCACAACAACACGACAACATTGCGGCTTCGCGTTTCATCTCCAGCTTTTCTGCCCACATCTCTTCAACCACTTTGCCTCAAATTCACCGTCTTGGCCTTGTTTTGTTTTTTCAGCGCTAATGAGTGCAAACGCAATCAGTGCTGCGATGTTTTCTTTCGTCTCGTACTGCAGTTCTGCACCATCGGGTCAGCTTCTGTGTTTGTTTTTGGAGGTGACACTGAGGTTTTTGAAAATCCTCCCAATCAAATCCATGTAAAACATCACAGCCCTCTCCACGTCTGTGCTGCCCTGCTCAGTGTGGGCATCACAGTGAGGCCCAGACAACAAAGCAGAGGCCATTTAATGTGAGCAGAACTGATGTATTTTGTGCAAGTCATGGGTATCCTGACCAGGCTGACAGCACATTTACTTTGCTGGATGCTGAACACAAAATTGCTGCTTAAATATCACCAATTTTCTCATCTCTCTGCACTCCAGGAAGATAAGACCTGAGCAAATTATTCTTGCTTTTTAGCCATTATTCATTTCAAAACTAGTATTCTCACTTATTTCGCCCTGGCAGCAACAACAACTTATTTTATTATTTGTCCATTCAACAAATCAGACTGAGTCCTCCGTCATCTTTAGAAATTGGGACAACTCATTTATCTCCTTTCTGAATTACCAGGGGAACCAGATAGTTTTTTATGTAATCTCCTGTTTGTGTTGGATAAACTGTAGCGTGAATGATCACATTCAGAGAAAGAAAACTTGGACTAAAGGGTTGCTCCTAATCACGGTTTGATATCATCCAACAGAAACCTGATAGATGGCAGCAACACTCGCCAGCTGCATTTAGTTTGGTTGTTATTACTGAAATTGAAATGGTACGTTGACTGTGTGTGTGTGTGTGTGTGTGTGTGTGTGTGTGTGTGTGTGTGTGTGTGTGTGTCTCTCTCTCACAGGAGCGTCCTCCTCCAGAGAAGTGGCAGAAGTTGGAGCGCTCCAGAGATTACCGCAATGGAAACCAGCTCAGAGAATACCAGTTAGAGGGAATGAACTGGTTGCTGTTTAACTGGTACAACAGGTGAGCGCTGCACACAGACGCTGGAACCAGTCGAAGCCTTTTCATTGGTTGAGGTTTAAGCGGTGTGAAATTTGCATCACTGACCAAAGTTACGATGTGGTTTAGAAAGAACAACACGCTGTGAACAGTCACTGACCATCAAATCCGTCCTCTGACCACAAATAAACGGACATTAATGTCAAAAACCACCATAAACATCATGAGAAATGCAACTAAACGCAAACACTTCAGCTAGATGAACTTTACGGCGGCGACGTGAACTTTCACAGCGGTTTTAACACTTCGCTCGGGTCGGACAGTAACTTTTTATGAACGCCAGTTAACTTCACTGCCTGCTGTGTTTCATATTTTAAGATGAGCAACAGCAGTCTGATAGGAACACCTGTAAACACTGATAAAGAGTCAGACTCCGTCTCCTCTGGCAGATTATCATGTCTGAGATACGTCTTAAAGCAACACCACCAAATACAGTCAAAGCTGTGGTCGGAGTCTTTTAAAGGAACAACACTCACATGTCCATACGTGCACTGAAAGAGCTAACACGAGGCGTCAGCAGTCTGAGGGACAATAACAATAACAGCACATGAAGAGGACTTTTCTCTGTGTTCAGTATGTACAGGAGACACAAGTCAGACCCACAAAACTATGCACGTATGAGTACTCAGGATTTTTGTCGGTGTCGCTGTCAGTCAGCACAGAAGCTGCAGCACCGTTTGCTAACGTTTGCCATCTAAATTGAATAAATGTGCAGATTTCTAACTGGACTTTAAGCTAGCTGTACCGTTTCATCTGTCGAGATCTTACCAGCACTCACATACCATCATTAACAGACTGAAAAAAAGGCCAAAGTTGATTAATCTGTGTTTGAGTGTTGACCTAAACTCATGAACACATCACAGAAAGTCTCAGTGTGACATGCTTGGACAGAATATCTGCAGAAAAAAAAGCATTTTAATAAGGAACATTGTTCTTAAAACTTTGTTCATGCCTCAAGATGCAGAGTTCATGTGAATATCAGCAATTTGTTATGAGAGGGCTAATATGTTTACACAGATAATGCATTAATTAGCTTAATTAGTCTGCTAATTAGCATAAACAGCATGTATTTGCTGTATTTTAAGGATTGCTCTCTCACCGTTTTTCTTCTTCTCTCTAGAAAAAACTGCATACTGGCGGATGAGATGGGGTTGGGAAAGACCATCCAGTCCATCACCTTTCTGTATGAGATCTTCAACATGGGGATCCGCGGCCCCTTCCTCATCATCGCCCCCCTGTCCACCATCACCAACTGGGAGAGGGAGTTTCGCACGTGGACGCACATGAACGTCATCGTGTACCACGGCTCTCAGATCAGCCGGCAGATGATCCTGCAGTACGAGATGTTTTACAGAGACCCACAGGTGATGTTTGAAGTCTTCATCGGTCTGAGGGCAGCAGTCGCCGCCCGAATCGATTAAAGGTTGATTCATTAGTTTTACATTTTAGAATGTGAGGATTTCTGTTGGGAGGACAAACATGCAGTATGAAGACACCCCCTTCGGCTCCGACAGATGAATGAATCGTGAAAATAATGGTTGGTTTCATCCCATGCTGACTTCAGTTTTACCTTTTGGTGAACCCACACTCATGCAAACCTGCCTTGTTTGTTCCTGCTGTAACGAGTAATTAGTGGAGAGTTTGGAAATCCAGCAAACCTCTGGAGGAACTGGCGCAGACTCTTTTCATTCAGTGTTGTTCAGGTTCATCCGGAGGAGTGACGTCTGTGGTGTTCGCTGAGAATCGAGTTCACTGCAGAGTTGAAATGTCTTGTGGCTGTGCTGCACGTTGGCTTACGTTGTTGTCTTCTGATTACTGATTAAGACAAACCCCTGGAGAGACAGCATGAAGGTCTGTTGTCTCTGCAGTCTGCAGAGCGCAGGGAGGATGTTGGAGTTAGAGGTGGAAAACAGGAAGGTCACAGAAGCAGGCAGAGACGGCACAGCTGCATGTGCAGCCCTGATTCTAGAGAGACGACGTGTAAACATAAATAACAACAGAATGCAGTCATTTCTAAACAAACTGCTTACTGAAGGTTTCCTGAAGTGTCTCTGAGTCCATGTGTTCATCTCCTTCATCCAATCATGTGTTCACAAAGTGGTGAACCTCACTTGTGAGCGACTGAGCCTTTCCAGGACGCCCCTTTCATACCCAGTCATGATGCAATCACCTGTTTACCTGTGGAATGATCCAAACAGGTGTTTTTGGAGCGTTCCACACCTTCCCCAGTCTTTAGTTGCTCCTGTCTTGCTGCATCAGATTCACAATAAGCAGATATTTGTGTTTGTGCTGCTTTCAGTTGAGTTTATGTAAAAAATAGATTGATCACGTTCTGTTCATGTTTTACTCAGCCTCCCGCTGTTGTGACATTGGGGTTGTAGGAAAAGGAAAGAGAACTAAACCTTCCTGCACAGTTGCTCTTTTAATAAGCTCCAGCTCTTTAAGTCTCAGGTACTGACTCATAAAACCTGATATTCACTGTTCAAAATGTTCACTTTGACTCCATAGAACACTTGACAAACACCTCATGTTCAGCCGATGTTTGTGTTATTACGATGCATCTTTCAAGTCGATTAAGTTGCTTAAGTTGAGGTCGCTCACAGAAGAAGATATTACCCGCTTGCCTTTTACCCTGCTGTGAGTCAAAACGCCCGTGAGGTTTGAATATTCATGGGATGATAAAGGACTTGTTGGTGCAGATCATCTTCAGTCTGATTTCTGGATATCTGTCAAGCCAAATGAATGTGATTCTTCCTCCGTATCTCTTATATTCTCACTCTGCTGCTGCGTCCTCTGCAGCACGCTTCACACATTAGAGACAGTGTATTGATTTAAGAACTAGTTCCTCTTTATTTCCTTTAAGCTTACACATGCAGTGAAGAAGGTGACTGCTGGAGATTCATTGAATTACACTGTCAATGTTTAGATTCATTTTAATCAGTGCGTGTGCTGGTAATAGAGCGCTGTCCACCTCGTGATCATTAGCTGTGTTTTCGTCCTCCGTCCTCATGATGTGAAGATGATTCTTCAGGTTTAAGATCATCCTCAGGGTCTTACCCTGTCTCCTTCGCTCTCTCCGTGGTGGAGACTTTTGCCGTGTGTTTAATCTGGTGGATGTGACACACATCCGGAGGACATTCGTCATCTCTCTCTCTCTTTCTCATTGACCTCATTTTCCCTTGACCTCGCTCTCCCTGCAGGGTGGCTCCATATCTGCCGTGAAGCGATCAGAATCTTGTTTCAGCCGTGTAGTTATTTAGAATGACCCGCTCCTCCTGTTTAATTCACTCTGGTATAAATATTCACAGCGTCACAGGGCTCTTATTGCTGCATGAGTCTCAGATGAATACAGTTACCATCACCTTACTATATGCAGCTAATGGTTCTGAATTTGACTTTCTGCAGATATCCAAGGGGAGTGAGTATTCATTTTGGACACGCCTGATAAATTCATCAGTTCAGCATTTTGGAGGCATTTAGTGCTTTTGTTGGAAGGTTGAAAGTGAAGGAAGAGTGAGTCGTGACGTGTAATGAAGGGCCTTGATTCCATCCTGAACGCCCAGAAATCATCTTTTAAAGTTCCTCTTCAGGCTTTGATCAAACTCCTGAAAACTCATCTCTGCTCATCACAATTACATATTCACAAGTCCTTTGCATGAGTAAAATCCCTTCATGCCTCACACTGGCTTAGATGTAACCCAGGCCCTCATGTAGCATGCATGGACATACTGTGCACAGTCCACACCTCTGTCTCCACCCACCCCTCCGCCTGCCGCTTCGACTCTGCTCGTCAGACATCAGCAGCTTCGCTATCTGACACACTGTTCTGAGTAACGTTTGCTTTTTTCATCCGTCAACACCTCCCAGCCATATAAAAGTCCTGCCTCATCATGTGGCAGGCTAACGCTGGCTAGCTTTGGCTAGCACACTGCAGATTTGTTTGTACTCAGTGAACTTGTAAAACAGGAGAAAATTAGCTCATCGCACCTGCTGTGTGCGCACGATGAATGGATGTTACTCTGGAAAAAGGCTTCTGCAGGCGCCAGTTTGGCTCAAGGATTTTCAGATGATACATGAAGGTTCACCATTTTTTTTCTTTTCGCAACTTTGCAACTTCTCCTCTGATCCTCTGGTCTTGATTCACCCCACAAGTTGACAGGTTTGGTTCCTTCTGGTCTGTGTGAAACTGTGGTGGTCTGAATCTAAGTTTGTGGTCTGCTGCAGGTCCAAGGTGGAAATGCTGTTTATTTCTGAGCATATATGGAATGTGAACAAGGTGAAAAGCTTGCTTTTCATTGGAGGGGGTCTTTAAACATACCGTCCTCTCACCTGCAGGGTAACACTATCCCGGGTGTGCTGAAGTTCCACGGGGTGATCACCACCTTCGAGATGATCATGGCCGACTGTCCCGAGCTGAAGAAGCTCCACTGGCGCTGCGTGGTGATCGACGAAGCCCACCGGCTGAAAAACAGGAACTGCAAACTGCTGGAGGGTCTCAAACTCATGAACCTGGTCAGTCAGTCTGTGTGTGTGTGTGTGTGTGTGTGTGTGTGTGTGTGTGTTTGTGTGTGTGTGTGTGTGTGTGTGTGTGTGTGTACAGTAGCTGTAAGAATTTGCCTATTTTTGTCCAGAATCATGAAATTCTCATCAGTAGCTGTTATCTTACGTCACTGTTCGTTTTGTGGTGAGTAATTAATTAATGAGAGCCAGCAGTGTGTGCAGCCTTACTTATCCTCCTATACCTGCCCGCCTTTCACACTTGCGCACTGTTATTGGTACATCTATCTCTTTCAATTCAGTCGTCTCTCTTAAATCTCCCCCCGTCTCTCCTCCTCTCTCGTTGGAAGGATTGTTTTAATGAACCCATCGGCTCGTTTTGCAGTTCGGTTTGAAGAAATGTTATTGGAAGCAGCACGTTCTATGTGGTCATTCATGTTTTTAATTTGTTCCTGTCCATGCTCTAACAGGAGCACAAGGTTCTGCTGACAGGAACGCCTCTGCAGAACTCAGTGGAGGAGTTGTTCAGCCTGTTGAATTTCCTGGAGCCGCTGCAGTTCCCTTCAGAAAGCACCTTCCTGGAAGAATTTGGAGACCTCAAAACAGATGAGCAGGTGTGTAGAGACGAGCGTTCGTAGATGCTGCATGCAGTCGATCTTAGGCTGAAGCCAGGCCATGCCTCAGTGTGGGGGGACTTTTGCTTTGAAAAGCAGCTTCAGGAAGTGGAGCTGTTTGTTTCAAATGCATCCTAACAGCTCTTCTCTCACACTCGCCCTCCTCCTTCAGTGTGCTGTGTCGTTTGGGATCAGCTGTGTTTTGTTTCCTCTCGTTTCTTTTCTTTTCTCACAGTAAAAATGTATTTGAGGCAGAAAAAATGCTCGCAGTGTGGACGTGAAGAGAAGGGACGATGCTCGACTCGTTATGAGAGGAGAATAAAATATGTGTGTAACGTTCACATTCACGCCTCCTCCTGCGTTCTCTCCGACAGGTGAAGAAGCTTCAGGCCATTTTGAAGCCCATGATGTTGAGGAGACTGAAGGACGATGTAGAAAAAAACCTGGCGCCTAAAGAAGAGACCATCATAGAGGTGTGTGTGTGTTTGTGTTTGTGTGTGTGTGTGTGTGTGCGTGTGTGCTTGCGTGCCTGCGTGTGTGTATTTGTACAGTTTCTGTGTTTAACACAAACTTGTTTCCAGTGCTTGAAAGAACGTTGTGTGCCACTTCCTTCTGTTTTGGCTCAATCAGTCATGTAATATCACAACAAAAAAGGGGGTTTCAAATCATATCGTTCAGAATAATGTCAGTATAATTTTAAGTATGATGAAAAGAAATTCATATTGTTATAATGACGGTATTCTGACTTGTTGATGTAATGACATGATGTCATACTGTTACGCACAGCAACAACAAGCATGCCGGCTCCAGGGTGGAGGAGCCGGTTCCAAAAAGGGGAGCAGCTACAGATCAAATGTACAACAGACCACAGTAATATGTAAGAAGCACAGGAAGACTGTAACAACAAAAGAGGCAATAGAGCAAACTTATTTCAACACCTCAAGCAGAGGCAGAGGAGAGCTCAACAGTTATTGTGAGACAAACTATCCTGCATATTCGCCGCGTTTGTTTCCTCTGGTCGGCCAAACAGATGCAGGTTTGGTGAATTAGACCCTCTAAGAGTGCTCGTAGGTGTGACCTCGAACGTGTCCGTCTGTCTGTGTGGGTGTGTTTGTGTAGGCCTGTGACGGACTGTCAGTGTTCCTAAACGGGATAATTGGTGAATGCAACAGATGAACGGTTTCAGTGTTGTCTAATATTCTGCTTTGAAGATAAAATCACAGCCTGATGTGCGGTTAATTGTGCTGGGCAAACACTCGCTGGAGGAAACATAACAGCACGACCGTTAGCACACCGTTAGCCTGTGTGCTAACTTTTGTCCTCCTGGTGGCGTCCCTGCAGGTGGAGCTGACCAACATTCAGAAGAAATACTACCGAGCCATCTTAGAGAAGAACTTCTCCTTCCTGTCCAAAGGAGCAAACCAGCACAACATGCCCAACCTCATTAACACCATGATGGAGCTCCGCAAGTGCTGCAACCACCCCTACCTGATCACAGGTGAGAGAGCACACACACACACACACACACACACAGTCTGCCTCACACACTTTAACACAAAAACAGTCATTGACCTTGTTCTCTCCTGGTTGTAAGTGCACCTTTAATAACACAGAAGTTAAAATTAGCTGTTTATCTAACGTATAATTACACAGCACATCAGTAATGTGTTTAACAGCAGGCAGTCAACAGCAAACAAAGTGAGAAATAAAAACTGCCTAAACCGATGAACTGGAAAAACATCCTGAAAGCTGGAATGAATTCTAATCATCTGCACGTCTTAAAGTGAAGCCTCACCTCTCTTTTCTTTCAGGAGCGGAGGAGAAGATTCTGGAAAGCTTCAGGAAGAGCCACAGTCCGGACGCCCTGGACTTCCAGCTGCAGGCCATGATCCAGGCAGCCGGTAAACTGGTGCTGATCGACAAGCTGCTGCCCAAACTGCTGGCCGGGGGACACAAAGTCCTCGTCTTCTCCCAGATGGTCCGCTGTCTGGACATCCTGGAGGACTACCTCATACAGAGACGGTGAGCGGGGAGAGCAGGGTGGGGTGGGGAGGGTGGAGGTAAGAGTGGGAAAGTATAAAGGAAGGAAGGGAATAATAGTAAAGGAAGTGTGGAAGGAGGAAGGGAAAGACAGAAGAGGAGAGACGGAGCATGCAGAGGTTTAGGAGAGATGAATGAAGAACATTAGGCAGAGGAGAGACGGAAAGATTAGACATTAATTCATTGTAGAAATCAATGCATTTGTATGTTTTCTCCAGCTACACGTACGAGCGCATTGACGGTCGTGTGCGAGGGAACCTGCGGCAGGCGGCCATCGACAGGTTCTGCAAGCCGGACTCAGACCGCTTCGTTTTCCTGCTGTGCACCAGAGCCGGAGGGCTGGGAATCAACCTGACGGCCGCAGATACCTGCATCATCTTCGACTCGGACTGGAACCCCCAGAACGACCTGCAGGTGGGCGGAGGCCAGATGGGTGGATGATGTTAGCTTCGTCAGTGTGCTGTGTTTCTGCTGAAGAGACCTGAAGACACACGTCTGTGGTTCAAACCGTTGAGGAGTAATGACGCTCTAAAGACAGCGCGATGTGTGGGATCATGTAAGATCCAGCGGCTCTCGGAGGATTAAACAACTTAAACTGCGCTGTCAAAGCGTAGATCCTCTGTCTCAGTAACGCTCTCTGTTCACCGCTGCTACTCGTCTTAGCTGCTTAATGGTTGCTGGCGTTTATGATGCCTTTTGGGATTGCAGCAGTTGACAAAATGCGTGCTTCAAAGACGACTTGAATAATGAAGTGAGCACGCCGTGTTACCTGCCTCTGCGGGTACGAAGCTTTCCCACAGTTTGATGGATGTTTCCATTTCTTGAACACTCAAAATGCATTTCTAAAAGTGTCAAATGGCACCTGGCAGATTTTGTCTCTGTCGTTCTTTCTAACCTGTTAAATATGAAGTATGTTTTAATTTATTGTCCTTGCAGTGGATTTATTCTGCCGAGTGTGCAGCCTAATATTTCTTATCAGTCACTGTGATTAAACTTCCTGATCAATGGATGTTTGGTCGTGTTTCTTTATACATTTTCAAGAGAAATTAAAGTTGTTGATGATCCTTATGGCCAATATCAAATAGAGCTCATTATTACTGTTATTAATTAGAACTTTTATTATTTTTGTCACATCAAGTTTTAGTTGTTGTCAGCTTTCCTCCTGAATCCGACAGGAAGCACACTAACAATGCACTCTTGTCATGTCTCTCATCTTTTTCCTGACCCACTGCAGGCCCAGGCACGCTGCCACCGGATTGGCCAGAGCAAAGCGGTGAAGGTCTACAGGCTGATCACCAGGAACTCATACGAGAGGGAAATGTTTGACAAGGCCAGTCTGAAGCTGGGGTTGGACAAAGCCGTCCTCCAAGACATCAACCGCAAAGGAAGCCTCAACGGGGTGAGAGATTACTTCTTATTGGAGTATTATGACATAAGATTGTTGGAGGTGCACTTTTCTTCAGGGATGTGGTGTCACAATTTACAAGCTGTATGTGGATTAGGGATAAAAAGATCTTGAATTCTGACCTGCCTGGCTGTTTGTGGCTGCAGGTGCAGCAGCTTTCTAAGCTAGAAGTGGAGGATTTGTTGAAAAAAGGCGCCTACGGAGCGCTAATGGACGAGGAAGACGAGGGCTCCAAGTTCTGCGAGGAAGACATCGATCAGATACTTCAGAGACGAACTCAGACCATCACCATCCAGTCTGAAGGGAAAGGGTCCACGTTCGCGAAGGTACGGGTCCTTAAACATGGAGCAGAGCTTCACCATCTCTGTTGTTGATGAAGACAATGACGACACTAACACTGATGTCTTTTTTTAGCGTGCTCCCTCTGAGATGAGACCGTGTAAAAATATGTCTCAAATTACATTCAGTGTGAGCCATCTGTCTTAGTGAAGGCCTTACATTGACTTCAAACATCAGATCTGACTGTTAGTTGCGTCTTTCTGCTTTTCTGTCCTCAGGCCAGTTTCATCTCATCCGGTAACAGAACGGACATTTCTCTGGACGACCCCAACTTCTGGCAGAAATGGGCCAAGATCGCTGAGGTGGAGATCGACTCCAAATCCGAGAAGGTACAGAGAGACGAGGAGAACAGATTTAAGCATGAACGCAGGAGAGGAGGAAAGGAACAAGAAGAAGGGGCAGGAAAGGAGAGGATGGCGCAGAAAGAGAGGAGAGAGGGTGTGAAGGAAGTGACAGAAGGGAGCAAAGACAGGCGGACAGTGAAGGGAGAAACAGGAGAAAGAGGAAGAGCAAAAGAGGTGAAACCACTGAAGAGGAGATGAACGTCCATCATGCGAAGGAAAGAAGGTAGAAAGAGTAGAGGAGGAGTACTGGAGGAGTGGATGGAGAGAGTGAGATGAAGGACAGCAGGAGTTAAAGTATTTCTGTTCATTTCCTTTTCCCTCTCCTCTCCTCTCCTCTCCTCTCCTCTCCTCTCTTCCCCTCCTCCCTCCTTAACAGATGGACCACCTTAATGAACGAAGCAGATTGCACACTGAGCTCTGCTACTGTCTTCATACCTTGTGTGCGTGTGTGTGCGTGCGCGTGTGTGCGTGTGCACGTGTATCGTGCCTTGAATCCTTAATAATTGCCCCCCCCGGTGAACAGAAATAATGTGCATGTGGGTGTCTTTGTCTCTCCTCAGGACTGCCCCTCCTCTGAGGAGAGGCGGAGGATGAAAGCTCTGACAGATCTCTCCTCACCTGCTTCATCTCGTTACTACAAAGTCGGTCTTAATGCTCGTTTCCCTCACCCAGACTCCATTCTCCTCTCTGATGCAGGAGTCCTTGGTGATCGACACGCCTCGGGTGAGGAAGCAGACCCGTCACTACAACTCCTTCGAGGATGACGAGCTGATGGAGTTCTCAGAGCTGGACAGCGACTCGGAGGAGCGGCCGTGTCGGACTCGCCGCCTGGGCGAACGCAGCCGGCGGTACCTCCGTGCTGAATGCTTCCGGGTTGAGAAGAACCTGCTGATCTTTGGGTAATTTATACATATTAACACATCAGACCAGCAAGCAGCTTCACTGGAATTAGCAGAAAGCAGCACAGAGAGATATTTCCTTTTCTAAGTAGCCGGAGGGCATTTCCATCACACTAATCCTCAGCGTATCTTTCCAGGTGGGGTCGGTGGAAGGACATCTTGAACCACGGTCGGTTTAAATGGCACCTGGCAGAGAGAGACATGGAGGTGATCTGCCGGTGAGGAAGTCTTTCTATATAATTTCACCCGACAGAAAGTCTGAAATGTCCAGAGTGATTTACAGGGAGTGTAACAGTGAAAGACAACCGTCCAGACACCAGCTGTGTCTGCCGCTGAATGAAGGTCATGTGAAGATGTATTTTTTTTGCTGTGCAGGGCTCTGCTGGTTTACTGCCTGAGACACTACAAAGGTGACGACAAGATCAAGAGCTTCATCTGGGATCTGATCTCACCCACCAAGGAAGGCCAGGACCAGGCGCTGCTCAATCACTCTGGTTAGCATTTCATCGTTAACTCGCACTGTAATGTTAGCTTTGAGGAAGAGAACTCCACAGATTCAGAATCGATGCAGCAGAACAAGAGACGTTGTCTTCTTTTATTCCACACTTTCTTCTTTCTTGTCAAAGCTGAGATTTGGTTGTGATAGTAGCAGCTAAAGTAGCCTTGAAATGCTAGCTGCTGTCATTTTTCAGACTTGTCACAGCTCCCTCTGGAGCCACCAAACACTTTATACACCCGCTTTTTCATATAACACCTAATCAGACTTTGATGTCTGTAAAAGATTCATTGACTTTCATCGTCATGTTCATCGTAATGTTCTTCCTCCCGCCGTGCTCGTCAGGTCTTTCAGCTCCGGTTCCTCGGGGTCGGAAGGGGAAGAAGCTGAAGAATCAGCTCAACGTTCCTGAGGTGAAGAACGCCGACTGGCTGGTCCACTGTAACCCTGAGGTGGTGCTGCAGGATGAGAGCTACAAGAAACACCTCAAACAACACTGCAACAAGTCAGTTTACAAATCCTTTCACTCGGTTCAATTAACAGGAAGCAGCAGCAGCCTGTTACTGTGCAACCTTGAGCTTTTCCCAGAGAAACAGCTTGACCAAACTGTCAGGTTTGTAGATGAAATGATGCAGGTGTTTGGTTGTGCTGTTTATGAGCTGCAGAACAACAGCTTCTAGAAACACTACAATCAGCGCTGTAGGTCATTTTATGTATTTGACCTGTAAACAATCATTTGTAGCTGCTTGTAAAGCAGAGGTGCTTTAAGACAACACAGCAGCACAGCACGAGAACAGAAGCAGAGCTGTGTGCTTGTTAAATGTTTGCTCTTTTTATGAAGTTTGTACTCCTTAATATCAGCCTGTGTGGCCTGGTGAGAGCAAAGCGTGTTGACAGAAGGACTCAGAAACAATAACAACCAATAAGACGGTTTAAGGAGTAATTCAAGCAGTCTGAAGAAGCAGACGCTGAGTGCAGCCCCCTCTCTCCCCCTTCCTCTCCACAGGGTGCTGCTGAGGGTGCGGATGTTGTACTACCTGAAGGTGGAGGTTTTGGGCGAGGCTGCCAATCAAGCTCTAGAGGGAATACCTGCCAGGTACGGAGTATGGATGGGTCGTGATTTACGAATTTTGGAATAGTCATCACATCATAACGTCTGGCTACCATCTTCCTCAGCTGAGCGTGCCAGAGTAAACAAACCAGTGCAGTAAGACAGGCAAAGCTAGCTGTTAGCATATACATACAGAAGCTACACACAGTGGATTGAGAGTGAAGCACTCTCACTGCATGTGTGCGTCATGTCCTTCATCTGGTACCTGCTGAGCAGAGCTTCAGTTTGACCACAGCTGGCTGATTTGCTGATGAACTGTACTGACACAGAGGAGATTCAAGAAATGATTCATGGATTCGCTGAATGTTTTCTGCTTGTTTACAGTAAACTGAAAGCGTTGAGATGAGACTCAGAGTTCTTCGACACTCTGTCAAAATGCCGTCTGACACATTTCTGATTCTGACTGAGTGTTTGTGTTATCGGTACGCCGGGGTGTCCTGACGTGACACTGACAGC
Organism: Chaetodon auriga; assembly: GCF_051107435.1. Lineage (NCBI taxonomy): Eukaryota > Metazoa > Chordata > Actinopteri > Chaetodontiformes > Chaetodontidae > Chaetodon > Chaetodon auriga. The sequence continues at coordinate 27,087,910 of NC_135075.1, forward strand.
ACTGATCGATTGTTCGCGTGTGTGTCTGTTCGTGTCGACAGTAAACTTGAGGTGTCGCTACCCGACATTGACTACATAGAGATTCCAGCCTCGTGGTGGGACGCCGACGCTGACAAGTCTCTCCTCATAGGAGTCCACAAACACGGTGAGGGTTTTCATGAGCACAGCGGCTTATTTTTTCATTGGGGTTTAAAGATAATTCAGTGGCACAAATGTGGCGTCTGTTATTTATGTATGTGTGGTGCATAGTGGCCCCAGTGTGTGTGTGCACTCTGTGTTTTAACGAGGTGTGTGTCTATCAATGTGTGTCGTTGATCAGGCTACGAGCGGTACAACGCCATGCGTGCAGATGCAGACCTGTGCTTCCTGGAGAGAGTGGGGATGCCAGACGTCACAGCGCTGTCCGCCGAGCAGGGCGGAGGGGAGGGGGTCCCCGACATGACTGACAGGTGCTCACACGTGCAAGCACACGCACACACACAGGTTTATAAGGTAATTTGAGATTTGAGAAAACTTAAAAGTACTTAAAAGTAAAGTGTAAATAAGAGAGAGGGAACACATACAAAATGCAAAACTCCACTGTGTGTTTATGTGTCGTAAGCCAGACTTTGGCATCATGTCAGCTGATATTGTGTTCTTTCGGTGCATATTCCAGATTTTCAGTTAGATTAGCACAAACTACAGTATCTTCATTCATGGAGCTCCAGTTAGTCGCGTGTCCACAATTCAGCTTCTCCGCAGATCTTCAGCAGGAGCCTCTTCCTCCTTCCACCAGTCGTCGCCTCCTTCACTCTCAGTAGTAGCGTTCACAGCAGGAGCCAACACTGGTGCGAAAAACACATCCTGTCCTCTCTGATGCCACGTTTGTTCTTGTCGGCACTGATACCTCCCCGCCCACACACCTGCTTTACATACTGAGTGCGAAGAGCAAGATTATGAACACATTGAAATTCAAATATACACGCAGAGGGTGACATCAGGCTGCTAATTATGTCGATAGCGAGCAGATCATGTTGTAATGATCGCTTGAAATGGGGCAAGAGATACATTTCTATAGATATCAGACTGACACACACACACAGGCACAGCTGCAGGTGTGTTTCCATAAAGTATTTCATTTTTGCCCTAACCAACCACAGAACTCTAAACGGCGTGTGGTTTGTCCTCATACGAGCTGTGAAACCGTCCTCACAAGTCATTTTTCTGGTAGTGTCACTGTACTTACGAGTCTTGCAAGAAGAAGCTATATGAGCCAGAGAGGAATAATTGACAGGGAGAAAGAAGAAAGCGAAAACGCGGCGTGGGAAATGTATTTTCTGGGTGCTGCTGCTCCGGCTGACAGCAGAGCTATGAGGACGAGGCGCACAGGAAGCTTTGATCCTCTTCCTGAAGGTAATTGAAGTCATCATTCGCTTTGTTGCCTGTTCAACCTGAAGCTGTTCCCAGCTGAGCACAGCGACCGAGTGGCAGAAGACCTTCTACTCTCAAAATGTTCACTCGGCAGGCTTCCTGCACAGGTTTCAAACGAGACGGGAAAAAATGAACAAATACACAGGAGGGAGACATTAAGGACGAATGTTTGCGCACAGAGGTTGTGTTACAGTAAATATAAAACCTTAAAACCTTAAAACATAAAGCGTTGCACTTTGCTGCCATTGGAGCGTTCGCCTCCTTCACAATCCACAGAGGGCGCAGGAAACAAACATGATGTTTACGAAGCTTAAAGGTTTCTGCATTTGGACACGGAGATTTTGTGCAAACTCGAGTTGTAGAAGGACTTTCAAAAGTATGTAAATATCCAGAATACAGGTAGAATAAGTAATACCACTAGTACCAGCTATCTTGAAGTGACCATGTTTGGATGTGAGGGTGGAGCTGGGGAAGAGCGAGGGCTAAGTTATCTGTTAGCGCTAACACCAGCTAGCTAGCTTGGTTAGCAAGCTGCATCCATCATATTAACTGCAATATTGATTGGGATGCTAATTTTGGCTAGCTAAAAACAGACTTAAAACAGAGTGTGTTGTAGTGCAGCTGAATGCTGAATGAGACTGTAGGTGACCAGGATGTTACAGGTTACTTTCATGAACTCATTAGGAAAATGTTTACCGAGGTCAGAAATCAAGTGAGAAGTAGGATCATTTTCCACCCGTGGAGTCGCCCCCTGCTGACCTTGACAAAGAATGCAGTTTTTTAAGGCTCTGGCTTTATTTTTCAGTCCACGTCCACCTCAGTGATACCGTCTGTGCTCACAGCTGACCTTTAAAGGGGAACTCCAGTGATTCAGTGCTGCACCTTGTAAAGTTTGGAGAGTCAGGAGAGACAGATTAAACAGATTAACAGTTGAAGCAGCGGAGACAGATGTCCTGATTATAGTATATTAAACAAATTTTAACGAACTAAGAGTTTTGATCCTGGGAATGAACATTTCTCCGGGATGAGGAGCAGTGAGGAGGAGCTTTGTTAGATTTTTTCCCTTTTAACGTCTCTCCAGCAAGTTTAGTTTGTGTCTTAAACTGTGAAAAAGTCTAAACACGTTCAGCTGTGTGCTTTGGTCCACTCAGTATAAAGATGTTAGCAGGACCAGCCTGGTTACAGGAGCAATAGATGACCAGAGAGACCAACAGAGGCCAACTTCAACCTAATCTGTGTCCAGACTGTGACAGTGTTGTTGGTCATGAATCTCCCACAGCTGGAAAGTACATGCAGTTCAGTTATTATGTGTTTACACGCATTAACAAAGGCTGTGCTCACACTCCTCTCTTCTTCTTCAGTTCTGGTAAGTCGTTCTGTTCATAAGGCAGAAGAACGTGGAGGCTGCCATCTTCAGCGGCTTCGTTAAAAACTTCTCCTCTTTGCATTTTTAATCATTTTTCGGTGCTTCGGGACAGTTTTACTCCATGTGTCTTTTCAGAGATAATACCAGCTGAATGGTGTACCCTCTTGTGTCGTGTTCAATCTGTTTTCTGATCACATTTCTGACAGGTTGTACTCTGACAGGCTCTTTGTTGTATCTCTGCATCGTTAACAGCTCATCTCGGTCTGTGTCGTCTTGTGCTTTCTGTGCTCTGACGTGTTTTATCTCCACTCAGACATCAGTGAAGCCCCGTTTGTCACTGAGCGTTTACGCCGTTGAGCTCTCTCCTTACATGTGTAGCCCTCAGTCGTACTCCTGTGGAGCTCAGCAGGACATCATCTGCGTCATTCAAGCTTCTTTTTTTTTTGCTCTTGTCTGTTGTTTCTTTTGTCAGTGTTTGCAAAGCCGAGGAGGTGAAGGACGACGCCGAAAGCAAAGCTGATGGAGGTGAAGACAGAGACGAGAGCAGCAAGGTGAGGAAGAAGTTCTCCTGAGACGCGACATTAGCGTTTTAAAAGATCTGGCTTTAATTCTCTCTTCTTCTCACTCAGCAAACGACCTGAGACTCACTTTATTCCTTCATGGACACTTTACTTACGCACCTCACAGTAGTCTCTTTAGATAAAACGTCTAATTTTGTGTGGCGATAGTTCAGCTTGCCTCTGGGGGTTGATGGGAAACAGAAGAGTGTGGCCTCTAGGTACTGTAAAAGCAGTTGTCTGCAGTAAAAGATGCATCTTGATAATAACACTTTTAATACCAGAATAGATGACGTGTAAAATATAATCTCTGCTTTCTTTTTTATGGCATATTTTATTAGGTTTTTTGTGTTTTTTCAAACTTCTGCAACACTTCAGTCTTAATCTGCAGCTAACACAGTAAGAACTTACCTGAAACCTCCTGCTAGACTTAGTTAAATCATCGCAAAAGGTGAAATTGCTGCTTTTGGATATCTGAGATGCAACATACGAAATCAAATATGAAACATACAAGTGACAAATGCTGCAGAAATAATCCTAAACATGAATTTCACAGATGTTTTCTACTTCAGGATCATTTTCAAACCAAACAAACAAACTAATAAGTTGAAGTTTCCTCTCAGTTTGAGACACTAATGATAAATGTGGTGTGTCTTTAGTTGGAAGTCGTAGGGATGGGCCGTAATTCAATCTGATTGTTTTTCTCTGGAATCATTTCTCTGTGACATCAGATCAAAGCGGATTATTGCATTTCAGAATTCTCTGCTCCACTTTGATTAGTCCAAGGAAATTTTACACATTGGAAATTTTGGATTTTACACCTTTGAGAACGTTTGTGATGTGTGATTTTTGTACATATTTGCCATAAATTGATTGTAGCCATGGTCCCACTCTGCGGTATCTGGTGTGATGTGTCAGAGTTGTGGGTTGGAAATCCTCACTTGTGTTTCTGTTATTCTAATATTTGTGTGTGTCTTTGATTCGCAGGGCGAGGAAACCTGCTCCAGCACAGACACCTCAGACAAACCCGACAGCACAGGTGCAGGTGAGACCCTCTGAACCTTTACGTAAACGTATTAGTTCATATCAAGAAGCTCAAACACAGAGAAGCATCTTTACAGTAAAGATCACGCGTAAATCCAGACAGATAGCTGTGTGATGTCGCAGCATTTGCAGGCAATTTAAGCTCATCTGATGGAATCATTTCATGTGGTAATGTTAATTTTTCTCTAATGAGTCACACATCCCTTTAGACAACATGGTAGAGCTTCTCTCCACCTCGTTTCCCCCTCGGTTCAGTGCAGGGGGGGCCGTCCCACGATGGTCCTTACTGTATCTAGACCCATTCTCACCTTTAGTGTCCAGCACAGAGCACGGGGTGATCCGGCCTGTGAAATGAGCTTTGATAGTCTTAATGGTGCTGGCTGTCTCAGTGGGTACATTTAATGAACATCTAATTGTTGAATAGCACTCTGGAGAAAGATGGAAAGACATAGACTCTTGGACACAAATACACAGCTACCTGCTGTCCTGGTGGACATAGGAAATATTTTTGTAGCATTGAGAACAGGCAGGGACACATACAGGCGGAGTATTCCGGGAAAGCTCCAGTAAGAGTTTACATTTTACAAGAACGACCTCAGGGCTCACAGCTATCAGAGACCAAAGTACTGCTTTGATCCTTTTTTTTGGCATTTTCCAGCTCATAAACTCTGTGTTTGCAGTGAGAAGTTAGTCTTTTATATGAAGTACGTGTCCAAATTCTGTGTTTTCATAAGACAAACCTCTCACATGCGTCTTCTTGGCAAATTAAGCATATAATAATATATATAATAATGAGACACTGAGTAGTAATGTTCTGAGAAACCGTCTTTTCCCCATAGACTCCCAGATGTCAGCTGACTTGTGCGCCCAGGATGGAACGTTGGTCACCACGACGACGACGGGAACGGGGACCGGGGTGGCGGCTCTGCACGTCGTCCAGGCCCGGCCCCTCTGGCCCACCGGCCCGGCCCTGACGGCGCGTTTACGGCGCCTGATCACTGCCTACCAGCGCTTCACGCTGCGCCGCGAGCCGCTGCTCAGGCACGACTTCCTGCTTCACGACGGCCTCGTCGCGATGGGGATCGGAGGAGCCGGAGCCGCCCACGGTCATCACGCCGGTGGGCCGCTGCAGTGGCAGCTGGGCGAAGAGCTGCGGCGGTGCTCTGTGGTCGCCACCGAGCCTGATCCCCTGTTTCTGGAGTGGCAGAGGAGGTAACAACGCTCTGCTATCAGAATCAGCTGATACCAAGTTTTATCGCTGGGACTTTTGGGTCTGCGTCTCTGGTCTTTTATCCTGCAACCACATGGATTCATACTGTCTAACTCATGCCAGTCGATAGTGGTCAGCTCTGTTTTTCATCTTAAGAGACACTTTGAAGGACAGACAGCAAAAATGTATTGAAAAACACTTTGTTTGTTGCAGATCTAAATATGTAAAGACTGTGTTTGAAGCTACAAATACTCAACTCTACTTAAATCTAGTTTTTTAAATGTAAAAACCCTCCTGCAGAATCTTAAGCTGGCAGGTTGTGTTCATCTCTAGGATGCATCTGTTTGTGCTTCTTAAACATCCTTCATATAAATCTGAAGCATTTTCTGCACATTGTCCGCGTCCTTGAGTCTCAATATGATCAGCCTTTGTCCTCCTCCGTCACGTTTAAGGTGGACTCGTCGAGAACAAGCAGATTTTTACCGCACTGTGTCGTCATTCGGAGTGGTGTACGATCCCGAGAGGAAAGCCTTCGACTGGTCCCAGTTCAGAGCGCTGGCCCGACTGGAGAGGAAGACGGACGAGAGTTTGGAGAGATACTTCAACTCCTTTGTCAACATGTGCAGGACAGCCTGCAAGCTGCCTCCAAGGAAGGAAGAAGGTATTTTGTATGATCTCTCACACACACACACACGCTCGGACATGTGTTATTTAACCCTGGCAGCTCGGGTTTGACAGAGACATCATCTCCCTCCTGGGGGAACATTACTGACCCCTGCTGGTGGGAGGGTTCATTTGATCGTCACTGACAGTTCAGTTACAGTTCAGCAGTCATCTTTATGTATTTAGCCCAGTATCACAAATCACAAATTTCCCTCAAAGGGGCCCCTGAATCTGTACAGCATATGACACCCTCTGTCTCTCAGAGCCTCCATTCAGACGAGGACAAACTGCCCAGAAAAGCCTTTAACGGGGAAAAAAGGGAAGAAGCCTCAGAAAGAGCAACAGAGGAGGCATCCGTCTCCCGGGATGGACAGACATGCAACAAATGTCGTGTGTACAGAATAGATCAAACCAAGGCAGTTTCATTTATATTGAGCCATAGCAGAAGTTATCTCAAGGGGCTTTTCGTATAGACTCGTTATAAGATACAGAGACCCAACAATTCCCACCACGAGGAAGCACTTGGCAGCAGTGGAGAGGAAAAGCTCCCTTTCATCAGGCAGAAACCAGGACCAGGACCATCTGCCTTGACTGGTTTGGTTTAGAGAGGCAGAACATGCAGATGCAAAATGCAAGTTCCACATTGAGGATGACAGTTATAGTTTAAATAATTTTAGCAGCATCATCATAAATGTGACCTCTCAGATTCATCTCTCACACCTCCCTCACCTGCCTCGTCTCTTCCAGGCCTGGTGGATCCAGCTGTGTTCGTTGAGCCTCTGACAGAAGAGAGAGCCGCCCGGACGTTATACCGCATCGAGCTGCTGCGAAAGATCAGAGAGCAGGTGGGCCGAGCTTCATCACTAACGCTGCTTTTCGCTGCTGCAGCTCAAAGTTTGCTTCAAGAATCGTTTCTAACACAACGGTTGTTTTGGTGGAGTTCCCGTCAGGGCATTGATGGATGCATAAATGAACCTGATTCATCACTCCTGACTTCTTATCTGCAGCATTTGATCAATGTGTTGTGTGTCAGAAATGGCTCCCTGCTTCTGGCGTCATAAATAAAAGTCTGGTGGAGATAGACACCCATTAATCTGACTGCAGATCAGTTTTCTACACTGTCAGACGGGACAGCTCATTGTTGACGGCGTATTCATGGTTACACTGTAAACAGGAACTCACATTCTCCGAAATGTAAACAGCTTTTGGGGCTGCTTTTGTTGCTTCCTGCTTACATCATCCAAAGCATGATGGGAACTGTAGTAAAAGCATCATTTGATATTACTGAGAATGTTCCATCACATGGTGGACATTTACACCCTCCTGCTCTCTGAACTGCGTCCTTCCCTCAGGTTCTCCGTCACCCGTTAATCTCGGCCCGTCTCCAGCTGTGCCGCCCCTCCCTCTACCTTCCGGTCTGGTGGGAGTCCGGCAAACACGACCGGGACCTCCTCATCGGGGCGGCGCGCCACGGCTTGAGCCGCACCGACTTCTACATCCTGAACGACCCCCAGCTGAGCTTCCTGGAGGCTCACAGGAACTACGTCAGGGGACACCCCTCGCATCTTCATCCTCAGAGTCATCATCACCCTCACCATCCGGGCTTGGCTCACCCTGGCATCTCGTCTTCGTCGTCCTCCTCCTCGTCTCATCCGCAGCTGCCTCATCCTCACTGCTGTCTGTACGACTCGGGTCTGGGTCGACACTCCCCTCAGCCTCCTGAGTATCCCCACCAGTCCTCTCACCACCACCACCATCATCACCACCAGCATCCGCCTGTGCCTCCATCCGCTCCCTCTCCTTCCTCCTCTTCTTCCTCCTCCTCTCACCCTCACCTCCACCCTCCACCTTTAGATGCCCACAGTTCTGCCTCACCGAGCCTGGGAATAGTTGCAGGGTCACGGGGAGATTTCCTCGACTGTCCTCCTTTGGATGAAACTCTGGAGCTGGGCTCGCTGCACCACGACGCCATGTCTGCAGAGGCTTTGCATGGAGGGAAGGCCTCCAAAGACGCACTCAACGGATTCCCGTTCAATTCGGCTGCAGGAGGTCAAAGCATGCTCAACTCGTACGGTGTCGGGGGAACGGACCTTGATTCAAAACTGAGGAGTGACGTGCTCGTTGGTGAACAGGGCTCCTCAGAGGAAACCGGGCTGATGGCGCCGTCAGTAGAGCTGGATCAGTTACAGGTACACGCCGTGCCTTCATTCTGTGTTCTCCTTCTTAAGAAATGAGCCGGTAAATTATGCATGTGTGATGGAGTTTACAGCTGCAAGGAATGACTGTTTAATTATTGATTAATCTTGTTTTTTACGATTAATCTATTACTTGCAAAATGTGAGAAAACGGTGAAAAATTCAATTTTTGTGTGTATCATCATCATCATCTTTCCCTCCACCGTCCTCGTCCCTGCAGGCCCCCTGGGACAGCACAGACCACTCCAGCCCAGCTCACCACATGTTCAATGAATCCGATCCGATCCTGGGTCCCTCCACTCTGGAGACGGGCTTTCTGGAGGAGGAGGACGAGGAGGCGCAGGGTGGAGACAGAGGAGCTGAGGAAGGTGGAACTCTGGAGGAGTGTTTGGGCCTCCCGCCCTCATCCTCACCTTCCCACCCCTCTGCAGGAGATCCCGTGGAGCCGCTGTCCTCCAGTTACATGCTCTTCAAGGTTGGCGTTCGTATCTTCGTATCCGTCACGTTAGCAACTTAAATTGTTTCAAATCTGAAAACCGTTTGTGCAGTTATGTTCTCAGCAGGGCAGGAAATGGGCAGACATGCTAAATGACCATGAAATTCATGATCTCAGTGTTGCATTAAAAGCAAAAATGTGGAGTGGAAAAAAAGACTGAGATACACTGAGAATATGGACCGTCTTCAGAAGCAACTCATGTATCTTTCAGGAAGGTTTTTCAAATATAAAATAGAGCTCAGATATTCATGAATGGGCCATGTGGGCGTAAAGCGCCCACTTCAGCTGTGGCTGACTCCTGTCAGGGTCATGCCACTCCAGGAGAAATATAATAAACATGTTTGAAAGGCCATTTTTTTAAATGTCAACGACTGTACGAGCAGAGCTGTAAGACCTTGTGTTCTCTCGTGGCTGTTAGAATTCTGCAAGAGTTTTTTTATTTCTATATAATGAGAGAAAACACCAGACCAAAAGAAGACCTCACTGAACCATAATCAAGAGTCAATATTATTTTTATAGATGTTTCTCGTTTTAATCAGCTTCAGTATCTCATTTTGCTCATTTTTAATTACAATGATGTGAACAGTAATTAGTAGAACCTGATGTGATCATCACAAAGCGATCTGTTTTATGTATTCAGGACATTGGTGTGAGCGAGGAACCCAGCGCAGATCAAACCGACCTATCAGCGAGCCCTCCTCCCCCCTACGTCCCCCCTCCTCCCCTCTCCCTGTCTGACATCACTGCTCACGAGCCTCAGGACAGGCTGGGCCACTCTGACGTCGCCGAGAGCCTGACCAATCCCGTGGAGGAAGGAGACAGCCAGGAAGGAGGCGCTGGGTTCGAGTTTGACGACAAGGAGGAAGACGAGGTGGAAGAATTGTCGGGGGCGACCATGGAGCAGAGCGAACGGCGAGATCCAAGTCTGGAGAGAGAGGAGAGTGATGCAGGCCGAGGTAAAAAGACGCGGGAGTGTTCACAGTGTGTTCCATAATCCAACAAATTCAACAGTTCAAAATGTGTTATCAGTCCAAATTACAAATGTTTTAAGATGTGCCCTGAGACTTGACTCCCTGAGGACCAGTGTGTGTGTAGGATCAGATGATGTGTTACTTTGGCGACCCCCAGTGGTCACATCAAAAACAAAACACTGGCAGAAAGCAAAGCGAGCCAGCACCCCACCCTGCTGATTCAGACCCAGGCACACTGAGATGAAATGAACACAGACCTCATCATGTTCTTTTGCTTGTACGGTCAGAATAACTCGACAGATGCTGTAATCAGATCGATTGTCTGCGCTGCAGGGTTTTGTTCATTGAGTATTGGCAGACACGACTTTACATCTCAATGCTTCATCCTCACAGGTGCAGACGTAAGTTTGGGAGCCTTGAATCCACCCATGGAGGTGCCACAGATGGATGGGATAGAGTCGGAGCCGGGCCTTGGAGAACAGGATGAGACGATGGAGGTGTCAAACCAGCTGTCTCAAGACCTGCAGGAAAGCTTTGACCAAGCGGAAAGTAAAGAGGAGTTACGGCAAGGCGTGCATCCTTATCTTGGGAAGCTGGAGCAGGAGGGCAGCCTTGCGTGTCCGGAGTCTATTGAAGTGCCTGGTGAGGAGGTGGATGGATTTATTTTGTATCAGACAGTGGAGGAGGAAACAATGGACAACTCTCTCGACGCTGACACATTGATGGGGGACGCCGCTGGAGAGTTTGTGCAAGCGAGAGAAGACTCCAGAGAGGATGGACCGGTGGATCTTGCAGATCAAGTGGATGAGATCTCAGAGGGGCAGATGGATCATGTGTCTCTTATGGATGTTCCCGTGGTTCAACCCTGTGATGAAGTGTCAGGAAAGGCTGCGAAACAGCAAGAAGCCAAACCCAGTGAGATGGAGCTGCAGAGCATTTACTCTGAATACGGACAACCCTCTGGTCCTGCCACTTCTGTCTCGTCCCCTACAGACGCATCAAAGTGTGATGAAACCACCACAGAGAGCGGCGGCGGAGTCAAAACTGAAGTCTCCATGAATCACGAACACTATGAAGCCACAGCTGAAGATCTGACTTCACCAGATGGCGACAGAGACTGTAAGAATAGAGCTCTGACATTCTCCCTTGATCAGGACAACAAAGACAATCTGCTTGAACAAAATGAAATCAAAATGGCTCCTACTCTAGCCGCAAACAGTGTTGACACAAAGCCGTCTGATCTGAAATTTTCTCTCTTACCAGACAGTGGTGGTGAGAAGAAGCCACAGCAGCTCCCAATCAAGGTGGAGGAGACCAAAACGGAGACCGCTGAGGACGTCTACCCTGACAGCTCTGAGGTCAAACATGGAAAATTCTTTTCCTACGCTGTTAAGTCAGAAGACTTGGTGACCAAAGTGGAGCAGTTAGACTATCCTGTCAAGCCTGAAACACTGGAGGCCAAACCTGAAGATCTCAGCCTTCCCATGAAGCCCGAGAGTTTGGACAGTAAACCTGAAGTCCTCCAGTTCGCAGCCTACCCAGATGGGGCTGAAATCAAACCTGAAGCTAAACCGGTAGCTCTCGGGTTTGCTGCTTATCCCGACGGAGCCAAGCTTAAAACTGAGACCAAGCCGGAGGGTCTGGAGTTCACAGCGTACCCGGACAGCTCTGAGATTAAACCCGAGGCCAAGCCGGAGGGCCTCGAGTTCAGCGCTTTACCCGAAATCAAAGCCGAGACGAAGCAGGAGCTGCTGGAGGCCGACAGCACGGTCCTGACCCCGAAGCTGGAGCAGACGGACGGGCTGGTGGACGCCGCGGGAAGTCTGGTGGTGAAAGGACAAGTGAAGGAGGAGAGGCCATCGACACCAGGTACGAATTCTATCTGAAGGTCGATACGCACCAGAGCTGCAGCTAATGATTACTGAGTGATTCACTGATCTGTTGATTAATCACTGACTCTATTATTTAGTTGATTATAACACAAAGTGATGACAAGTTGTCCAGAGACAACATGATCTCTTCTTTTAATTATTTTTCATCATGGACTAACTCACATTAACTTTAAACCACACATAAGAGAAGTGCAAACTGATGTGCTGTTGTGATTGTAAGAAAGAGGCTCATTGTTGCGCTGTTAACCCGTCGTCCTCTCCCGTAGTGCCTGTGGTGGAGGGCTACATGAGCAGCCCCAGGTTCGCAGCTCCCATTTCCATGTGTGAGATTCCCGACAGCCTCCACGACAGCAGGGAGCCGACCATCGCTCAGCTGCTGCAGGAGAAAGCACTTTACTCGTTTTCCGAGTGGCCCAAGGTACTGTGGAGTCATTAACGTTCAAATGTCTGTTAAGGTTTCTCAACGATTTGTTTTGTATGACGTCCTCTCATCCAGGGGACAGCAGCTTTTTTTAGCAACATAATCTGCTGTATCATGAGCTGAAGGCAGTTAGTTATTCTTTTTAAATGCCAATCTGTTCCTTTAATCAGCATTTTTAATTGTTTTGAATTTTGTTAATATTTCCTGAAGGAAAAAATGGTTTTCTGCATCACAAACTGAATGCAGCTAAAAACCAGGTAACCTCACTAACCTGTTAAACTCACGTCATAGTTCACCCCTCAGATTTACTGGTAGGAATGATTATGATAAAGATAATAATAATTAATAATAATTGGAGGGTCTGTGTGACCTCTGAAGAGCTGTAGCCTCTCAGTTCAGTCCTGTGCTATTGCTGTGCTCCCTGCAGGACCGGGTCATCATCAACCGCCTGGACAGCATCTGCCACGCCATCCTGAAGGGGAAGTGGCCATCATCGAGTGAGCAGTATGACTCGCCCGGCCCCCTGACCGCCAACTCCTGCCTGGCCAACAGCTTAGCCCAGCACCAGCACCACAGAGCGAGCTTCCTCACCACCACGGCCTCCAGCTCCGTCCCAGGCCAGGCCAGGGTTCAGCAGACGAACCCTGGGCTGGGGTTCTCCATCCCTCCCCCTCTCACAAGACTGCCTAAGGTGAGAACATCCCGGTGACCCGCTGAATGAATCAATGAACTCCCTTTGTTGTACATATCTATGCATCTATCATCTGTCCACATGTATCTCCACTCTCTCATGCCATGGTTCATACGAGTGGTGTCCAGTTTGTACTGCTAATGATGCTAACGGTGCTAATTGTGAAGATAGTGCTTCAACCAAAACGGCTGTTTTCCCAGTCAGTTGAACTAAAACAAACACACACCTCGTCTATGCCACGTCCACTTGATGGAACTATTTCTCAGGGAGGGACGATATGGTAAAATTTTCCAAACGATGGAACGATTGCTGATTGGTTCCTGCAGGCTGGTGCCTCCCCCGCCCATGCTATGTTTGTTGTCTTTGTTAGAATACACAAACTAAACTCACCAAATGTCAAGAAAGACCCGTTTTCCTTAGTAAACAGAAAAATACAACAGCACACCTTCTGAATTCAAGCTTGTCTCTTTCACAGAACTAAGACGAGCTGAACTGTTTACTCATCACACACTTCATGTTCAACAATCACCAACTCTGGTTTGGACAAAATAAACCTTTAATTCTCCGAGTTAGATGGGAAAATAGTCCCCGCTGCCTCTCCCTGCCATCGCTGGCCTCTCGGGGATGAACCCAGACTGAGAGCTGATTCGTCCATATTCTGATCAATGATATAACGCAGATGTTCATCTTATGTAACGTATCTTTGTTAGATTTATATCTCAACACATTAGAGATCTTCACTGATATGTAGGTAGCGCTGGGCACCTCTGGTTCACACCATTGCTTTGTTGCTTTTTGTAAAGTTCCCTGTCTCTGTAGTGCGTCCTGTTATTATACATGTTGATATCAGACTTGGGCAGGTAGTCATATTGCAAACATATAAGGACCATGTGAGAACTATATTTGCTCATTTACACTGAATTTATAGTCTGATTGATTATCTGCACCGTGTGTTTTATCCAAAGGCCGTATCTCATACTTCCAGAGGTAAACAAACCAGGAAGCTTTGGAAGCTTCTCCACCTGCACAGTTAAACACAGCAGTCTAAAGGTGTAGAGCTCGTGGTGTCACCCAGGTCTGGTTGATAGCCGCCACTGTGTTGTGTCTCAGTCCATATGTATGTTTAACAAAGCCATCATCTCTCTCCCATTCTTGTCTACCCCTCACCCACCCTGTCCACCCTGACAGTACATGCAGCGGGGCGGGGCATGCGGGCGCGGAGCTTGGCGCCTCACCTCCTTGCCTCTCTTACAGGAGAGGCTCGTGGCTCCTCCGTATCTCCCCGAGCTCAAACGAGCGGGAGGTCGGAGGTCTTTCGACTATGAAGCTGCTGCTGCTGCTGCAGCCGCCGCCAAGGTTTTAGCTGGGAAATCAGCATCGTCATGCCACACTGTCGCCACCACGAGCTCCAGCGGCGCTGCTCCGGTGGTGGCCCCGCCCTCTCACCGTACAGGAGCCATGTTGATTAACGGTTGGCAAGAAGCAGCCATTGATCTAACCAAGTCGTCCGGGGAAATAAGCACCACCAGTGGCATTGGGACGGGAGAAGCCATGGTGGCGACGGGAATCGGCCACCACGGCGCCGGTGCTGGCAGCGGGCCTAAGCTGCCGCCGCCGCCCCCCATCACGGCACCGCTAACGGGCTCTGTGGGCATCGACATGGCCGGAATACTGCAGGCCGGGCTCATCCATCCTGTAACGGGGCAAATAGTTAACGGGAACCTGAGGGGAGATGACTCACTGAGGAGGAGGAGAGGGAGGAGGAGAAACGTGGAAGCTCTGTACTCTGAGTTCACCAAGAGCAGAGGACTGCACCTCCCAGAGACACAGGTGGGTAGAGGGAGGAGGGCCTGTTCAGTGCAGCTATGATTGTTGTATGTGCTTCAGTGTGAAGAAGAGAAACCACACCCAGGGCATGATGGGAAAAAAGTCAGCAGGTAAATGAAAAAAAGTGCGTTCGAGAGGGAAATCCTTTCCTCTGCATTTCAAATGGTTAAAAACACGGGCGCCTGTGTGTGTGTCTCCGCCTGCAGGGCCGGGTGGAGGTGATCAGCCACTCCTCCGTCTCCTCCTCCACCTCCTCGCCGTCCCCTTCTCCTTCAGAGCGACCTGCCGGCCCTCCCACGCCGTCCTCCTCTTCCACGCCCACCCCAACCCAGACACCTCCTCAGCCAGAGATCATCGCCATCGACAGAGAGGCAGCCAGCAAGGGTCTGATCGAGTGGCTGAGGCAGAATCCGGGCTACAGCATGGACCTCCCCACCTTCGCTCCCGTGAGTCTCTGCTTTGATTTGGCGATTTCGGTGTGTTGTTGCTTTTACCAGCAAGGTGTTACGGGTATTATTCAGAGGACAGGAGAGTCCTGGGAGCTTGTGCTTGAGTGTGTGTGCAGCCGAAACCGAATCTGTGCCTTTTTTATATCATCTGTTAACATTTCCTCCACGATTTTCTTTGAGTGCCTTTTTGTGGATGGGCATCAAACTGATTCTTTGTTTATACCTTTTCTTTCTTCACTTCACTTCTTTCTGTCCAATCGTCTCGTCCTTCCTCTCTCGCTGTGCAGTCTGGAGCAGGTCTCTTACATGGTTTTGTGGAACGTCCCAAGCAGAGGAGGCATCGCTGCAAAGACCCCACCAAGCTGGATATCAACTCTCTGACGGGGGAGGAGAGGGTTCCTGTTGTGCACCGAGGCACCGGACGCAGGGTAGGAAACACACACACACACACACACACACACACACACACACAGTCAGCTGTGTTGAGAAAGCAGGAGAACTCCTACAAATGAACTCATTTCATTGTTGTAACACTGAACTGCTTTTCCTGCCTTGCAGCTTGGTGGCGCTATGGCTCCGGCTATAAAGGAGCTTTCCAGGTGGCTGGATGCCAACTCAGAGTACTATGTAGCTCCAGACTGGGCTGACGTGGTCAAACACTCTGTGAGTATTATACTCTGCAACAGCGTTGTTGAAACATCAGGATTCTGAACATTGTCAAACATTTCTTCTTTCTCATCTTCTCATTTTTACTGTTGTTGTAATTTAATCTATGACCTTTGACCTCTTCCTCTCCACAGGGTTTCCTCCCTGAGGGGAAGTTCTCTCGGATCCTGACAGAACCAGTCAACAGAGACGCGGGCTCTCGGCGCCGTGGACGGCGGCCTCGCAGCGAGATGCCTAAGCCCCTCCTGTCCGTCTCTGACTCCGCCTCGTCTGGCCTCGGCCCGCCGCTCTTCATGAACGGCGGATTGATTGGCAGTATGGACTCCATGGTGGCCATGCAGAACCTCCGCGGTGGGATTCCTGGCATCCCCATCTCTGGGATCATGGCGGCCGGGTTTCCACACGGTTTCTCTGCAGCCGTCCAGGCGGGAGGAGCCGCAGCGTCGGCAGACGACGCCAAGAACGGGTTGAGTATGTTACCCATGATGCTGCACGGCATCCCACACCCCCATGGGGCCGCGATGCCGCAACACGCCTTGTTCAGCGTTGGCGCAATGATGGCGCACGCGCCACCTCCTCCTCACCCCAGCTCCTCCTCCTCTTCATCATTGTCTGCTGCAAAGGTCACCACGACAACGGCACCGTCTACTTCTGAGACAGCCAGCCCCTCGTCAACAACGCCTGCCGAGAGAGAGAGCGCTGCCTCCTCTGGCTCCGGGGGAGGTGAAAAGGAGAGGAGCCCAGAGGAGAAAGGAGCAGCGGAAGCCAGCAAAAGAGCAGGAGCAGAGGCGGCGGCCATCATTACCTCCACCAGCAGGGCACATCTCAGCTCTGCGCATCTCGGCGGAGGTGGCAGCCATCTTACCTTCAACCCCTTCCTGATCCCGGGCATGTCCCACGGCCTGCTGTACCCACACATGTTCCTGCCGCACGGCGGCATCATGGCGCTGCCCGCCATGCCTCCTGGCGCAGTAGACGGCTCCCCGGGCAGCCCCAAGAGGAGGAGGAAGAGAGGGCGGGAGGAGGGGGAGAGAGAGGAGGAGAGGGAGAAGGCGGCAACGGGAAAGGCAGAGGAGAGAGAAAGTACAGTTAAAGCTAGCGTTACCTCCCAACCAGCCTCCTCCTCGTCCCCCTCCGTCCCCTCTACCTCGGCTCCAGACCCAGGCCCGTCTCCGCCCGAAGAGCCCCACGCCGGGCAGGGAGACGGAGAGGATGGGCCTGCAGAGCCCCAGGAACCAGACTCCATTCACCATCCCGAAGGAGCAGCAACAGATGAGAGAGAGGAAAGATCGGAGGACACAGGAGGAGAGGCAGCGGAGGAGGAGAAGCAGGACTCTGAGGAGCAGAGACAGGTGGAGGGAGAGGAAGCGTAGAGGAGGACGGAGAGTCGACCACCTCCTGCTCTCTCCTCCTGTCGTCTTCGTCGCTCTCTTTCTCGACTGAGCAACAGTGTAAAGTTTGTGCCGTGTCTGTCAGTCAATGTCCATGTAAAGACTTTTATTATGATGATGACTAATAATAACAATGATGATTATATTCAACTTGGTTATGTTTATATACCAAGACCCCACCCACCCTCTCCACTCCCTCCTTGTATACAAAAAAAAAAACTAGTGTAAGAAATGATCTTCTGTGTATCCTTCCCCTTCATTCTGCATCCAGACTGAGTCGAGGGGGACGTTTCTCAACAGGAACACACACACACACACACACACACACTGCAGGCGAGACGTGCGTACCACGCAGCGGCTTCGGCTGTAGTATCGCTCCGAAGCTCAAAGCGACGTGTCGGACGTGCAGCTTTGGTGTGTTTGCACGAGGGGTGACGGAGGAGGGATGCGGCACAGCGGTTTTGAAGCTAAAGTCGGTCAAATTTCTCACCACAGTTTGGGAATTCAGAGAAGCTCAAGCAGAGGAGCGCCTGTCTGTCTTATGTTCAAGGTCAAAAAGCCGAGCCTGTTCACCCGAGCACTGTCATGTTCTTTTAACTTCTGGTACACTCCACTTGGTTGCTGATGTTCTTTGGATTGTCTCTGTTCATTGTTGAAAAAGCTGCAGGCTAGATTAACCGTGATTACCTGGAAGCTCTCATGTGACACTAAAACGCCTTTGATTAACGATTACTGAGGGAAAACGCTGACGCAAGAGCTGCAAGCAAACAGTCCAAATGCATTTCAGAGTGTGGCCCTTTTGAAAATCTCCAAACCTCGATGTGACTGAAAGAGCAGAAGTACATATAGTGCATTTAAGAAAGCTGCAAAATCAGGATTCGTCTGTTAGCTTTTTACGAAAATTGAGAAATTGTGACTGTAGAAGCTCCAAAAAGATACTGTCATTCATATCCTTCACTGTAACTTTGTTATTGTTGACGCTTTTTGTTCCGTTGCTACTGTAACTTCTTTTTCTAAGAAGTTTTTCACACTAGTGTCATAATCCAGACACCAAGAGCAGGAAATGTGGAGAGCAGCAGATATTCAGAAGAAGAAGAAGAAGAGCTCCACCCTCTCATGTTCTTTCATGGATAAAAGCAGAGAACCGTCATAAGGTTCATTTGTTATTTTTTTCAGATTTTTTTTTTTTTAGCTCAAACACAAAGTCACTTTGACAGATGTCCCCTTAGTTGCTTTGACCTGAAAACAAAGGCAGGAATTTCAAAGTTAGGCGCTCAGTCGGGCCACCAGGGGGCGGTGTGAGGCAGATTTGATTGTATCCTGCTCTGGAGACACAAGGGTGGAGGCGCTGTGGGAGAAGGAGGTGGAGGTTTTTTCTGCACTGGGGTTGCTTTTATCTCCCAAATAAAATTAACTGAGTAGATCAATGAAACAGTGGCTCATCACGAATAGTTCAAAATGTCTGCTGCAGAATGGTTGCAATCATTGACCTGCAGCATCATCTTTTTTTTTTTTTTGGCCATAGTGTCCTCACTTCTTTCAGTGTGGGGTTCTGCGTTCAGAGATACTGTCTGTGCGTCGTCCACCATCTGTCCAGCGAAAGGGAATAATCTGTCTTTTAGGAACAGGAAGAGGAGGGATACAAAGCGTGTGATTGGCTCGGGTCGAGTGCCTCGTCGTTGCTCTTCGCCTCCTTTCTTTTCCTCACGTTAGTTTAACTGCAGTTCATGCTAAGAGTTTCTAAATATGTAAATCTATCGCTGTATATTGCTGTTTTTTTTTTAAGTGCACCGTTTATTTCTTTCACCTTTTGTTTCTCCATTGGAAGAAAACCATACTTGACACATGCGAGGGGGGGGTCTGCGTTGAGGTTAGTCCCAGTGTTTTCTGTCCCACACAGACTGTACTGTACATTCAATGGATGCAAGTCGCTGGTTTTATTCAGTCTTTTCAGAACAGGGTCTGACTTTGGGGCTTCATGTTAAATGTTTCTGATGATGACGTTGGACTTCACTTTTGTTTCACACACGAAAACATTATTTTTGCACAATGTCTTTTTGTGAATGTTAACCCGTCTTGTGTTTCCTTTGTGTGTGTGTGTGTGTGTGTGTGTGTGTGTGTGAGTGTGTTTGTGATAATGGGAGAGTGTGTCTGTGTGCATGCATGCGCACACGTTTTGTTGTGTTTCTGCTGTCTTGTCCTCACAGGTCACATTTCTTGTTGGGGGGGCGGGTGGGGGGGGGCATAGTTGTTGCCTTGTCACAGGTTTGTGGCTACATATAATTTATTATACTTTGCTTTTGCTTTGCCAAACTCTCACCAAATATGACATTCTTTCTCTCTTAGTTTCATGTATTATTCAAAGTAAAATGCCTTATTTAGCGAGTATTTTTTTGTATAGGTGTTCTGTTACATCTCCATATAGGGACATGTTATTGTGTCTGTGTTTGTCCTTTGCTTGTACACGGCCTTGGTGATATGCATTATCTTCAACAGTAAGGCGAAGGTACCGCTCCTCAAATCACTGCATCCGAACCCAAAAGTCAATCAGTCATCCCTCAAAGCACAAATGGAGAGTTAACAAAAAGTGACTGTTTTCTAACCAGTGCCTCTAAAATTCTCATAGATAGTTTCTCTTTTTGTGGGCTTCACTTGCGCACTGCGGTGACATCACGTCTGCATGGTGACATCACGTCTCAGTGGTGACATCATCTTTGGGAACGTGATTAACCTTTGAAGGTGTAACTTTGTTGGATTTCACCGTTTGCAGATGATGCCATGCTGTTCGTTAAAGGGAAATTCTGTCCGTTATGACTGTTTCGTTCTGAAAACGTTTGACTCACCAGCTCGTTTTGTAGAGATTTGGAAAAGATGGCTGCCGGTGAAGTGAAGAGTGCGAACCTCCGACACTTAGAAGTAAACACAGGAAGGAGTCCACTGAAAATCTGTTGTTTGGAACCGTAAGCACAGTGGAAACACCTCTGGGTCGACTTTAGCCGTCCCTTTAACCAAACTGCCCCTCTCACAAACAGGATGTGATGTCACGGATCAGATAGAGGAAATAGGGCATAGCAGCCGCAAACTGCAATCAGTGAGCGAGCCTTGCAGACGGGTGGATGCACACAGTCGACTTTCACCCAAATAAGAAACAAATCTCAGCTTTCGGTCGCACTTCTGGCAGGTGGAGCAAATATTTGTGGATATTGGTGCTTATTTAACGACCTTTACCTTCCATATTGATACACACTGCTTTCTTTACATTTTTGTTAGCCGTTGTTTGCTAACGATTTAACGCACACGCTAGAGAAGCAGCAGCAAACACAGTTCTGCTTGTTTTGTAAAACTTCGGGGTGAAGAAATTAGTCTCTTTGTCCTTCTGACTGCTGATTATCTCAAGTAGATCAAAGCTTAATGTAGCAAGTGCAGCATGTGGACAAGCTAAAGGTCAGGAACGAATCAAAGAAGTGGCTTTGGGGCCCAGATTCAGCAGCACCGGTGGGGCTCTGTGGATGTGTTGTCTGGATTTGGGTTTCAGTTTTAGGCTTGTTCAGAACATGAAGAGATAGTTAATGTCTGAAAGGTCCAGAGTGCACACGGGACAAACGTTTGACACCATTTCACCGTTTCGTGCTCAGCATCCTGGATTTACCAGCCTGTCAAATCTCTACAGCCGAGGTGTCGAGTCAGGTGCTACAGAAACAAGAGGCAGTTTGAGAGTTTCCCTTTAAGGATGGCCATCTAATCACACGCCGCTCTCCGACTGTTTGAGGCCTTCTGTTCGGTATCTAGCACAGCTTGGATGATAATGCACTCACACAGTATGTATCCAGTATTTGATTGTTCTTGTGTGGTTGTTGAGAGAAAAAAGTGTCAGTAAATCCGAAGTGTTGTTCTGACCCACAGAAAACTGATCTGAAAGTTTCAAAGGTAAAAACCTTTTGATTCCACAGCCCGTGTGTGTGCACATCACTTCCTGTTTCCGGCTTGTTCTTGTGTAAAAACTTGAAGCGAACACGTAGGTGCAGTATGTGACGACAGCTGGAGGCTCTGTGTGGTCTGCTCATGTCACGCCATGCCTTCTTTGACAGTGTTCTTTCTTTTCATCGAAGTCCTTTCGGTTAACTTAAATGTTCTGCAGAACGTCACCTCAACATGTTGTAACTCTTATCATAAATGATGTATTTATTGTATAGTTCTCGTCTTTACATCCTTGTCTCATGACTGATTATTGGGTGGTTTTGTTACTCTTGAACGTCTCCTGAAAGACACAAGCGTTTTGGTTCACATGGAGGTTAAACTACCTGCTTTTCTCTGCAGCCCTGCTCACCTGCTCACCTGCTTTCTTTAGATGTAATGAAGGTAAAGAGTCCCAGAAAACCTCTTTATTTCCTCAACACAATTAGTGGAACTGAGCTGTTTGTGCCATATTAAATAACTCAATCTGAGACCGGTCTCTGGGATTATTGGGCTGAAACGACCTCCTTTCCCAGCACCCAGGATGCAGCTAACACTCGATCCAAATGATGAAATGTGCACGTGTGTATTTTCACTACATTTTAGGAGAAGATGACTGAAAACTAAAGAGTTTCTGGAGCAGACATGGCAGCTCACCTGCCTGCTTCAGACACACACCTGAACAAGGAAGCGAGCGTAGATTAACACAATTTAACCGACTTCCTCTTTGATTTCCCCTTTTTTTTTATTTTTTTAAAGTCAGGAAAAGTGGATTTTTCATCAGATTGTTAAATCCAGAGTTGAATCAGAGGACAGATGCTGGATTATGTGACCTGTTCTCATCTTTAAAACGCCTGAGAAACGTTCAGCACCACGTTGTCGCTGCTCGTTGGCCTGGTTAGTTGGAGTTAGCAGGTAGAACCATCACACGCTGGTTCTGCTGTTTGAGCGCCTGCAGAACCTCCTGCACTCTGCTCTGGATCACATTCGGGGCTGCTGGGTTTCGTCTCTGGAGACTGGCCTTCGTTTGGTCGGCTGGGAAATCTCTGCCCTGCTGAAGTGTCCTTAAGACAGACACTGAATCCCTATCAGCTGATTTGTAGCTGACCTTTGACCTCCCTGCAGAAGGGGCCGGTACTGGTTTGTAACAGGATAAAGATCTAAAATCTAAAATGAAAAAAAGGCGAGTGTAGCGAGGTCATGTGACACTTGTTAACTCCAAACACTTCTTTATTTTATTTAAAAAGCTGTTATCTGATGACACGTTTCACAAAGAGCAGGTCGAGACGATAGTCCGTCATTTACGCGGTGACGAAGGTGTCGTTAAAATGCTTAAAATCTCATGTTGTTCCATTCAAACATTTCCTGTTCTGCCTCGAGAAAAAGAAATTTTCACAAACTGGGAATCTTTTGTGTCAGCACTTTGTTTTCTGTCCTGTCATTTCAGGCTGGTTTCACAGACACTGAAGAGAGGAGGCGAGTATCCAGTCAGAGTTACAGATCCTGGATTTATTTTCGCCTTATGTCCATTTTTCTTGAGTTAGCTTTTGGCTCATTGTGCTCTTTGGTTTTCAAGAGGCACTCAAGGCCCTCTGAGCACTCGATCAGCAGCACGATGCAGCTTCATTACAATCAGTTTAAACTACATATTCTGACTGAACTGAAGTCCACCTCGTTCATGTCTGTGAAACCACCCAGCTCAGTGTTACAGACCGGGCAGCGTTCACAGCCCCCGTGCTAGAATCACTGTACCAAGTGCAAAATAATCCAGCAGGACGTTCCTCTAAAAAGTGGAGAAAAGACAGTAAGTGGCTGCTGCTGAAGTCAGAAACCTGGTCATTACTCAGTAAGTTCCGTGGTGGGGTTTTTAATCTTTTTCCTTTCTTTTTGTTTCTTATTTGTAACTATAGCTCTCTGTATTCCCATGTGGACCAATCTCATGAGTCAAAACATGGTATGTGTGATCTTTTATTGTGCAATAAAAGATGACTTTCAACTTTCTTTCGCCCTCGGTGAGTAATTCATGAACTCTGTGCAGGTTGTTCGCTGAAATCGCTGCTGTAATTTCTTAATTTTGTGTCGTGTTTCAGGTGCGTTGACGTCGATGACCCTGAAGTGGTCGCGTTCAGTGCGTTTCTCTGCTCTCTGCACAATGCATGCTGGGAAAGACTGCAGCAGCCGTGTAATGCTGAAAGGATTGAACAGGTAGTGAGAAAGATAACGTACGTGTGTGTGTGAGAGTGTGAGTGTGCGTGTGTCTGTGAGTGCAGCCCTTTCATATCTCAGACTGACGGAGGGAATGCAGTAGAAACATTTCATTACCCCTCGCCAGTGTCTTGCATTAATAGTGTAGCTGTTGAACTGAGTCGTTTGTAGCAGTGATGGAAGACGTTCTGAGACATTTTACTAATGCAAAAGTACTAATACAGCATGTAGAAATACTGTTACAAGTAAAAGTTCTGCATTCAGCATTTTACTGGGGTATAAGTACAAAAACATTTGAAGTAAAATGTACTTCAAACTATCAAAAGTTAAAGTACTCATGAAGTATGGCCCATTTCAGAACTATATATTGTGAACTACTTCGTATACTGTGAGGAGTTAAATCTCTAATAATACTAAATAATTAATCTGATGATTAAATTGTAAATAACAAGCTGTCACATAAATGTCGTGGAGTGAAACGTCTCAGTGAAGCAGAAGTATAAAGAAACATTTAATGGCAATAAGTTAAGTACAAGTAGAGTTGTACTTAAGTACAGTACTCGAGTAAATGTACAGTGTATGCTGGTGTGTAGCCATCACAAACAAGAAGAATATAATTTAGTATTAAAGACGTATTTAAAGCTTTATCTGAGCATCATGTTCGTCCATCTTCAGGTCTCTGCTGCTGCTCAGCGCTCCTCTTATCTGAAGTTACATCTGTTCACTTCTGCATGACCTGACAGCAACTTTCTACTTTCTTTAAGGTTTAAAAAGCAGTGGTTGAATCTAAATTAAGCATAAATCTGCAAATTAATGCTTTAGTTTAAGTTCAGGTTAGGCAGCATTAGCTAAGAGCGAAGGTTTTAGGTCACATTCTCATTTATGTGACGTTTAAATGAGAAATCAGGTGCAGTATGTTTAATCTAGACATTTAAAAATGGTGAGTTTTCAGCCAAATGTAGCCTCATTTTAACACAAACATCTGGATGTCTGTAAATATTCAGCAGTCAGTCAATGAAAGCGAGTGCGAAGGCTGCAGCGTCAAAATATACATTTATTGAAACTTACATTCAAGTTGTGGAATAAAATCCCATTTAGTCGTAGAAATATTGAGAAATATACAACTGACAGAAGCTAGCCAATGAGCAGACAGGAGATCTGTTCTCAGATGAGGAAGAAGAGGGAGCGCGATCGGTCCACCTCCAACATTTCATTCAGTCTTTCATGCAAACATTTAAACTGAAAAGTGAGTCAGTGAAATACTTAAAGTGTGATTTAAAGTGTGAACTTAAAGCTTTAATGTGGGAATTCCTTCGTTCTTTCTGACAAATACAACAAATTTTAGCGAAACACCATAAGAAAGATTCTTGTCTGTATTTACATTTTTTTTTAATTGATAAAAATCAGCCAACCAGAAGAAGCTTATGTTAATGAGATGACTGTAAAAAAGAAAAACTTTGGAGTTACTGAGCGATGACCTCCAGGTGATGCCGTTTCTGCTGCGGCCTCTCAGGAAGCAGCAGGTAACACCTCACCAAAATGTTTGCTAACTGCACGATGGAAGACGATTAGCATCTTTAATCATTTGGAGTCGGATCTGCTGCAAATCATGTTAGTTATCTGCAGGTAAAAATGCACAGGTCATGACGGAAGCACACACACACACTCTCTCTCTCTCTCTCACACACACACACACACACACACACACACACACACACACACACACACACACACACACGCACACTCTGATGCTGCACGACCAGCAGCAGGTCGGACAGGTAAGCAGAAGCAGGACTGACGGCAGGTTCGGTGAATTCAAGGTCCCCTGTGGAGTTTTTGACCACTTGATGCTGTCCAGCTCTTATTGGCTGGTTTTGTTGTGCACATGTTCACAAGGTCACATGATGCACATTCCCTAGAGTGGTTTCACACTATCTTGGAGATCAACAGGTGGCAGCAACGTGTAAAGAAACGCATTAAAGCGCCAACAAAGGCAGTGAAGAAGAAGACGTACATGTGACCGTAAGCAACGTAAACAAAACTCCACAGGACACCTTTAATCTCACGGCCGCTGCTTTTCTGGCTCCATGTGGAGAATTTGTTGGACTCTCGGCTTGTTTCAGATTTCTTTAGTGTAAATGCATAAATTTGATTTTCTCCTCAACTTTTGTGACCCTGATCCAGTTTCTTACTTTTGGATTTCATGAGAAATGTTCAGTTCCTGAATAGCGGAGAAGCATCTGTTGATCGATTTTAGTTTCGCCAATGATTCATGTTCCAGATAAAAGCTTCTTTTCTTTATTGGCTGCCACCAGTCGCTGCATGTCTTGGGTGGAGCTCTTTGACTCATCGGCCATGAAGCAAGAATTTGTTAGTCATCGTATCAAGTTAGCTTCATTCTGAGTTTCCAGTAAACAAATGATGTGGCACGGCGGTGTGTTTTTAGGACGTTTCAGAT
Organism: Chaetodon auriga; assembly: GCF_051107435.1. NCBI lineage: Eukaryota > Metazoa > Chordata > Actinopteri > Chaetodontiformes > Chaetodontidae > Chaetodon > Chaetodon auriga. Next base: position 27,113,776 of record NC_135075.1, read on the forward strand.
TGTGCGTGCTGATTGGAAACATGACAAACTCTGATTTGCTCCCTGATGTCAGGTGGTGTGTCAGGTGTGTCAGGCTGCATCCGCCTCGTGCTCTCCGGCGGCGCCCGTCGTTGCGTTCGGCGAGTTGCCAGCGTTGTCGCTGGCGAGCAGCCGTTGTCGTTTTCTCTCCCTCTTCCTTCCATGTCCTCCTGTTTTATTCTTTCTTCTTTCTGGCAGATAAAAAGCAAAGCGACAGCGGTAAGTGGTAGAAATACTTTAGTTTGTCAGGTTTTTGCTCGTTGTACATCTGTGTTTGGATGCAGCTGCGCACTCTGGACCATCGTTTATGAAAAACTCACCTCAAGTGCTCAAGTCATGGAAGCTCAGTCCTGCAGCTGTCACACACTTTTACTATCATTCCCACATGAGTGAGCCCGACTGAGTGACTTTAATCCATCAGCGGATTCATTAATATCTGTGAATCACTGCAGATGTATGCAAATATAAATCTGTCTCATCTCATTTTGACAAGATGCAACTAAATCTTTCAGCAGCACTCTGAGCAATGATCTGTGAAGCTGCTTAATTTGGCTGAAAAGTGAAAGTTTTTATAGGTTTATGTTACAAAATGATTGTTTTCGCCGGCTTCACAGTGATCACATTTCAAGTGTACGTTAAAATATAGATCTAAAGCTAATACCATGAAATAGAGTCGTTGAGAAGCTGTTGAAAAAAGGTATTTGTGACCTTTAATTTAACCTTCGTGTATTACAAGCTGCAGATCACCCAGTGAGAGCTTACTGGGAGGTTTCTTCATTGACTTTAGAAGCTAAGGAAATATAAACTATAAGAATACAGCAGCTGTCGTCCATGTTGTAGGTTTTTTAAAGAGTATAAAGCAGTTTTGGGACGACAAATCATAACCTGGATGCTGAAGTGATCACAAGTTAGCAAACTAAAAATGACAACAACATGAAAATAACATGAACACAACACACACTAAGCTTTGAGCCTCTGAGTGGGCGTTTCCCATAGCGGCGTTTGACTGACAGCGAGCTACCAAACTACATTACCCATGATTCAAATCACCACACAGAGTCATAGAATAATGCAGTGAGTGCTCAGATTACAGATTATAATCCTGCTAATCCTTTTTGACAAATACTCATTAAAGCGGAATTCCAGTTTTGACCCAATAATTAAAGAGAGGCTGTAGATACAGTAAGACTGAGGCTTTGGAGAGAATTTCTGCTGTGAAAACCCTCAAAACCAGAATGGAAAGACATCCGTGCAGTGACCCGGGTGTGCTGTGCTGTGCCGTGCTGGATCAGAGATCAACGTCTTGAATTGGTCAAACAGAAAATGTGAGCTTCAAGGACCAGAGGCTTCCGCTGTGAGGATCCAGACAGCTGGTCTGCGCCTCTCGTTTCACACCGTAGATTAAACGTTTGCCTACACTGCACAGAAGAAGAAGAAGAAGAAGTGCCAGATGAAGAGTCGGTTCCTCTGATTCATCAAACGATGGTGAAAATGTGCAGAACTGCAGAAATGGTGGCTGAAGACCTTTTTCACGCACTATAAATGTTCAGGTGTTTGGGCGCCTCAGATTTCGGTCCAGGATAATTACTGTGAAGTATGACGTGCACTGACTCTGCAGGTCGATGGTCTGTGCAGCGTCCAGATCTGACAAGCGTCAGGAAAATATTCTGCGTGATGTATCGCCGCTTCGAGACGGGAATTTTGGCCTCAAGCATACAGAAAGAGAAGAAGCTTTTAAAGTGTCTTTAATAGAGATCTAATGTGTTCCCTGTTGTGAACACACAGATACATCAAATTTTATGTCATTTTAAAAGCCCGAGGACTTGAGATCAAAACTTCAGGGGTTTGAACTCAATGAATAAACGTTCTGATATTTCGCAATACATCATGACATATCAGCTTAAACCTTATCCATATATCTCATATAGCTGTCTCATGCTATTAAAGCGGGTTTAGCCCAAAAAGAAAATGTGGTTTTGATGTTCGGCGATGGAGAAGAGGGCTCCAGTGTTTTTGGCTCCGGTTTGAAAGTGGAATAATTTTCTGTAATATACAGCGCTGAGCTTGATTTAGAGGTTGGTTGGACATCAGAGAGTAAAGACAAACGCAGGCAGAAAGGCAGGAACGAAGGAAGAGGACAAGACGACCTGAAACACAGCAACTCTTCTTCATTAGAGTCCAGAAAATATTTTTCTGACCAGTTACTGTCTACGAGCTGGAAAGCTACAGAGGTTTCTGAAATTACAGCTGGGAAATGATCAAAGCGGTGACAGAAGCAGCAGAAACACGTTGTGAAGGAATCATCCATGTGTTTGCGTCTGCAGGTGTTTGACTGTTCGCTGCAGCTGCTGGACGTCAAAGTTTGTCACTCATTAATAACACCAGTCTTCACGTTGCAAGGACAAGTCAAAGCGCAGGAATTGGAACTGTCCGACGTTCTTCTCCACCTTTTATTATCAGCCTCCAGCGTTGAGTCTCATCAAACAGCAGAGAATCAGATCACTGCTTCCCGAACAAACGTTTTCAATCAGATCAGCCTAAAAACACTGTTTTCACACACTTTTCCATAAACTGCTTTGGAGCGAATAAACTCGGCAAAGCTTCATCAGAAAGTGGCGGTGTAAGCTACGTCACGCATGGCTATAATAAAGAGAGTCGAAGAAGAAGAAGAATGAAAACCAGGAACAGCCACCTGAGAGGGAAATGGACAGATCTGCAGGAGTTTGTTTGGGAAAGTTGGAATTGTTCTTTCATGTCAGCCATGTTTCCTGCTGTCCAGAGACGGAGATGACGAAGATGAAGAGCTCCATGGGAATATCTGGGAAGAAGATGGCGGTGGAAACTTCTTCTTCTTCTTCCTCTGGTTTTGTAGTGGAAACAGCTGATCCGTCATGTGAACTATGTTCATTTATGAACTGAAGTTTTTGTGCCGTTTGCATCAAGCTGAATGCGATATTTCCAAATGCGATATTTGAAAACTTTGTTGTGAAATAACATCACAGAAGTTCATTTTTCCCTCTGAGGGACAGCAGTCGAGCTCTTTATCGTTGGAATATTAGTCATTTGGGAAACTGGACGGCCTTAAAGCAGATTAGTTCATCGGGGTTAAATCAGGCAAAGATCATCAGTCACTCAGAACCAAAAACTTCACTTTGAACCCAAACGCAGTCTTCCCTCTCATGGCACACCTCAGCATGAGAAGCTTCCTGCTGGGCTGAAAGAAGACGAACTGGAATTCTTAAAGCAACGTCGGGAAAAACAAATGATTCAGAAAGAATTATGTTTTCTTTCTCTCTTTTGGCGCCCTTTCCTTCGGCGTTCTCTCCTTCTATCCGAAACATGTGGACGGACGCTGTGCACAAACAGAGATTTTTAGAACGCACATCAGCTCGCGCCCGTCGGTCTGAACTACAGGCTGCCTTCGGTGGAGGGCCGCTGCTGGATCTTCACTTGCGTTTCGGGGGCCACAAAACGACAGCGTTTTGAATTGAATCCAGCTGCTCGCATGACGTGGTAGCCGCCGGCTTAGCAGCGAGAGCTAAGTTCCACGCTGGAGGTCGTTCGCAGACTGCTTCTCACACGTCGCTTTGAATGATATTTTGTTGTTTATCTCTCGTGTCGGAGGCCAAAGTGATGAGAAGAGGCTTCAGTTCTGTGTGTTTACATCAGATCTTCTCTTTTCTCCCCCTCAGTTATACGAAGGCTGCAGTGCCTTAATGCCCCACTGTCATCTGCCCTTCATTAGTAATGAGAGCCCGGCTGCAGAGATTGGGCTTTCGAATCCCCTCCTGTCTCCTCTCCTCATCCTCTTCCTCAAATCTCTTCCTCCCCTTTTCCAGCTTTGTCTCAATGCACTCCTCCTCTCCTCTTCTCCTCTGCCATCCCCTCATTCCTGTAATCTGTCCTTCATTAGCGACGCTGTCACAATGGCTTTGAGTTTGGACGCTGCGCTGATGAACGGGAATCAAGACAGGCTGTCCTTAAATGCCTCTCTGCGTCTGCATATAGCAGACATGTATGTACTGAAAGAGTGAACACACAAACAAGACAAGTACGTGTGATCCTATTTATGCATCATAGCATTTATCCGTCCGTGAGAGCGAATCACCGATCCGAGCATCACGGGGCAGCAGGTGGCTCAGGATTGACCAGAGGGGGTGGAGAGCTGGAAGCTTTGACCTCATTTGGTGGAAACATGTCTTCGTTATTAGATTATTATTGTATTTTTAAAGATTCCCCCAAGATTACACGTAGAAACAAAACTGAAGTGCTGCACAAGTCACGTAAATTGTCGGAGAAAGCGGTACGTCGCTTGTTTACACGCCACAGAACGACCTGCCTACAGTGACGAGATGAGTGTAAGGTCGGTGACATCGCCTCATTGAGGACTGTAATTCTGAAGGATATGAACATGTCACTCATGTTTGGAGAGTCCAAACCAAATCCCTCACAAGACCACTTTCTGACTCAATAACTGAGTCGTGACATGATGAAATTCAGTCTGATCATCCGGCTAATTTCCTCCGCCTGGTCTGCTGCAGCTCCTGTGGGTCCAGGCTTTACCTGCTGGCTCCGGACCAGCACCAAACACAGAGACCACATCACCCCTGTGCTGGCCTTGTGTGCATAGAACTGATTTTAGGGTCTTACTGTATATTTTCAAAGCTCTCTGGGGTTCAGCTGCTTCATATACATCAGATCCTTTAAGCCTCCTTCACATCTCTGAGGTGTAATGACCTGAGGTGGTTTACTTCTAACTGTCCAGGCTGAAAGGGGAAGTCGTTCTTAAGCTTCTTGTGCTGCCTCCTCCTCCACATGCTCCAATACTGACTCAAAATGCATTTCTCCACCATGGCTTTTGGTTTTCTTGTTGACATTGTACTAAAGCGATGTTAGAAAACCCAAATTTGTGTTTTTTTTTCTCCTGTTTTCATGATTACATGCTCCTCTACGAGCTCAAATAGGCTTTAAAAACTCTTCACAGTGATTAAAAAATACATTGAAGCCTTTGAAAGGAGTTTCTAACAACTCACAAAATGTTTACAGAATAACACTTTGATGCTTTGACATTTCATACAAAAATAATATAGGAGAGTAAAAAGTCTTGCAAAATAATAATTTTGAAGGGTAATTTGCAGTAACTGGAGTCACATCCCGGCTCTGATGTGCATCATGAATACCTGATTCATGGGTTCACACGCAGATACACACCGACCACACGAGTCCACGCTAACCTGTTGCAAGCCACAAGCATGCTAACAGAAACATCTTCACATGCAGCAACACTCACCTTCTTCTGCTGCATTACACACACACACACACACACACACACACACACACAGTCCACACAAATGGAGAAAGTGAACCAGATGGGTCGTAGCTGGAATGTCATGAGAGTGAACCATCCCTCAGCCATCTTAACTGAATCAAGCGCTGTGCTGGAAAAGTGCCGTGCTCATCACATAACAACCTAACTACAGGCAGACTACACACACACACACACACACACACCAATGTATACTCAGTCATCATGCATGTACACACACAGAAACACAAATATTGTCCTTGTGGCTCGCCTACTGAATTCCTTTAATCCTCTAAAACCAAAATGCTAAACGAACGACCACATCACAGACTCTTCCACGGATACGCTCAGTTTTTGGAGGATTGCCCTGATGGTCAACTTTCCTGTTAAACCCTGAAAACAGACCCCAAACTTGTACATGTGTTTTCATGTGTACTGTTGACCCGAGCGCACCAACAGCAAAACTTTGGCGTGTTTCAAACTGTCCCAAAGCTTCTGCTGAATGTCTCAGCTTAAAAGTGAGCAGTAAACTCTAATTTGTGGGTGGGTTTGGTTGTTTTTGTAATGAATGGAATTTCCTGAGAGAAATAGAACATTGTATGTGTCAGTGAAGATATCTGGAGAACAGAGTGACTGTAGAGCAGTGAGATGTTAAAGGAGCAGTTCGGTTGATGCCTGTGGTGTCCTGCGATACTTTATTAAAGAGTCACGCAGACACTGGAGAGACGTGGTTTTCCACAGTGCGAAAATGCACAAAAACTGCAATATTTTCTATTTAAACTTGAAATAAAGCAGTCAAAATGTTGGTCATGAAATTTGCCGTCATTCTGCCGGTTTAGGGTGCTTTGTCAAATACTTTTGTAAAATAGAAAATGTGTAAACAGTAAAACATACAGCACGATACAGATTTCTACCATCTTTATTTTATTTCGCCAGGAAAGGCCACTGAGAGGGAGCTCCCTTTAACCATGACGCCCTGATAACAGCACATATAAAGTACATTGCATTGCATCCATGCATTTGAGTGAGGAACTGTGGAGTTGTAGCTGGTAACTGATTTCGACTATAGAGTGACAGACTTCTGAAGTGAACATAGGTTGCAGTGAGACAAACTTCAGTCGCACATCAGTGGATGTGCTGAGAGAATTTCAGCTCTCTAGAAACTGCGGTGAATTATCGTTGACTTTTCGGCAGTTTTGACTGAAGAATAGATGATAATGTGAGTTTATGCTACATCATGAACATTTGTGGCACCCCCTAGTGGAAGAATGATTGTGCAGCAAAGCTCGGACCTAGCGTCTGAACATGTGCGCTGTGCTTGGTTACATTAGCTTAAGCCAATTTTTGATTTATGAGCGTTAATGTCAGGTTTCTAAATGCATAATTTCAAAACCATAAATCAAAAATGAGAAAAACACGCTTTTTTGTGGATAGGTCCAGATGCTACGTAACAATATGCTACGTAGCAATCGCTAATGATTGCTCAAAATGTGAACCAAAAAAGCAGGTTTGGACAAAATTCAAGATAGCGTTCTTCACAGAGGTAGCAGGTCAGAAAAGGCACAAAAAGGCATTTTTGGATCAGTTTGTTAGTGAGACGTTTGTTTTTTTGGGATATGAGTGATGGAGCTTTTAAATCAAAGTAATATCAGATTGAGATGTGGCCCCGTCTGAGTGGGCTAAATTTACTGGACGAAGACAAAAAGCAAGAGGATTTTTCAGAAATGCCGGTCTTATCCTCTGGACTCTGGACTGACATCGTGCACTCAGAACCACATGTTGTGGTGGAAAAATAAAGGCATCGGCATAACGGATGATAAATCCACGTGAAGCTATCAGCATCATGGAGCCATGTGGGCCAACGCACACCTCCTGGGTGAAACTGGGGGGTCACACACAAGCAAATGCACGATAGAGACAAGCAGCTGAAAGACTCCAAACACCTTCTGCAGATTTGAATCCAGACTGGAAACATCAAGGTCACAACATTTGTTTTCAGCCGGAGCTGCTCGGTGTACGACAGCAGCGGTTGTACTGGGCAGCCAACAGTAGCAGACTGGTTATACTGGGTGACTTTGTATAAAGTTACGGTAGGAGAGAAGAGTAAAATACAGGAAAGGGTTGCCAGGTCTGCATCAAACGGGGTCAACTACAGTCACCAGAGAAACCGTCATGAGTCTGCAGGCTTCGCCCTCTGAGGACCATGAATGTCTGAGGTGTCAGGACAGTCCATCCACGGTTGTTGAGATCTGTCAGTAGTCGTTCAGCCGACCTACATTACCGTCCCAAAGGCCGGGACATTAGCGCTGCTAAGAATGACTAGAAGTGAAAAGTTATGCTTGGAATAAATAGGTTTGGTATTTGTTTGCACTGGCTGCCTAGATTCTCTTATCAAAACTCCATTTTTCTGATCCAGAACCTACTGGGAAACATTCCACTGGAGCTCCCATTAATCCCGAGCATGAGGTATTTCATGTCTACAAGATAACATGCTGTGTTTGATCAGTATCTCCCTTTGCCTCACATCTCATCAACTCCTCCTTGGAAGAGTCACATGGGAGGAGAGAGTTCAGGCCTGGGTGGTCCAATCTGTGGACACGGTGGCTGAAAGAGAGCTGATGGCTCTTATCTGTTTAAGCAGGGTCACGTGGTTGAACTGGACCGTAGAAATTTATAGAAAGTAGTCTGAAAAGTGTGTACCATCATGATGTGATTCAGCTGAAGGTTGGTAAACCTTAGATTTGATAAAGTCAATAAATATTCTGAATTGTCAGCCATATGCAAGCTCTCATGAAGTTTTGAGATACGTGAGGCGAGAAGAATTTGCACCTTGTTTCACTTTGACCTGCTTTTGTTGGTTGTTCTGTCTTGGGTGAGATATAAATGGGAAACGGGCTGCTCTTTAACGACCCTTTCACCTTTGAAGTGCTTTGCAGTTTGCCTCATTCACCCAATAAACTCACAGTCGCACACCAGGGGTGGAGGAGCTGCCCCAGCTCCACCTTCTGTACCACAGCTGCCCCAAATACACCGTCGATACCACAAGTATGGTCGCACGCTACCAGGAATGTCCACATCCAGTATATGTGATGTCATGCTGTACCTTCACAAATGAAACCCAACTCATGTTCTCTCATGCGTTCTATCAAAGGCCTGCAGAACCGCAGCAGGTGCAGCAGGAGCAGGTCTCTAATTACAGTAAGCGGTACACCTGTCCTCGTTTTACGAGCGAGTCAAAGACGTCTTAACGAAGTCTGCTGATCACTGTGCAGCTTCAGCTCTCAGGCACAGCCGAGGGAGGTGTCGTGCAGAAGAAGGAGGTGCCTGCCAGTTGTAAAATAAAGCATAGAAGCAGAACGAAGGAGCATCTTTGATACATTCAGTACTTCAAAACTGTGTATACACGCACCACCTGTGGAGCAGACCGAATCTCTGAATTGTTGATGGACCGATAAAAACTTCATAAAAGCACATAGAAATGGACTGAATCCAGCCAAATCGAATCAGTCACACCAACACACAACCTCATGAAAACGCCTGGAATCCACCTAAAAACATACTTTTCTCATCTCTGCCCACAATTTTGAGGTCAGCCTCTGAAAGGAAAAAAAAAAATCTCATTACTATCTTTCACTTAGGCCTGTCTCGAAAAGACATTAAGGACATTGAAGGAGTGAAAGTCAGAAGAAGATGTGCGCAGCGAGATCCTTGTTCTCTAATGAATACCTGTTGTCCAGGGTTTAAGTTGGCCCGAGGCTACGTCTGCGCAGGGATCGCTATGCGTTAACTTAATGCATATGATATTTGGGAAAATGCACTTTAGCTCGCTGTCTGTGTTGTGTTACACTGTAAGCTCTACCCAGATCCATGTGTAGCTGGATGAGAGGGCCACTGAGTTCTGCACTGCGCAGCCTGCATATTAAAGTATCAGCGTCTGAAACGGTGGAACTCCCTTTTCTGTCAGGCGGGATTTATTTGAGCGGTTGGTGGATATAAGATTGTTCTCTGCAAAGTAATCCAGTCCCGTATAATAAAGCACTGATTTTTCCTCTGCCCTCAACGAGTATGACAGAGATATTGAGTTATAAAATGGACATGCCTCATAGCTCCTAAAGCCTACACACTGTATTCACAACATATATTTCAAATACTCTCTGCTCAGTGCCTGGGCCCCTTTTCTCAAGCTTCAGATAGCTTATCAGAGTATCTCCATGATGTCTGATATGATTTTTACCTCTTCTATGAATACAGTGAAAGTGAAGCACACTTGGATAAAAGGGATAAAAGCATGTAACCTACAAAACGTCATTTTTAAACTTTTTTAAACCCACTAACTGTGAGTGTTTTTAAGCAACATCTCCTTTTTATTGTTTTCTTTCCCTTGTTTTTGAGAGTTTTTGCAGTGTTGGGAGTCATTGACAATCGGCCTGTTCAGCCATTTAAGCATGAGGATGTGCTTGAACCAATCAAAACTTTATCTGCCCATCATTTTGTCTCCATCATATAATCCTACTTACAAAGATCTACTCTTTGTTTGCAGAATGAATGGAACTTTGTGAGTCTCATTTTGTGGCTGGGATGTAAAGTTTCTTAAATAATGGCACAGTCTGGCTCTGAAAAGTCAAGTAGAGAGCTTCAGAACATCAGCATAATACTTGAAAGTAGCTCTGCCTGAGAACAAGCTGTAGGTTCATTCAGGGCTCAGACTGCTGAATATTCAGCTCCACAGGTTTGAATTCAGTCAAGGATAATTTAGATCAGGATGGTTCCCTCGCTGCCAGAAGTATCCCTTTATCTGATGCACATCTGTTCTCTGTGACTGTGGTAAAAGAAAAAAATGGACCCTGGAAAGTTGAGCTGGACTGGCCCACCACCACCCATCTACAGACCCTGCCATGTCTCCAACAACACAGGCACATTAGTGTGTGATATTTTTTCTATTGAGCCTAAAGGTCTTATATATACATGCATCACATTCAGATGTCTCGTTTGCTGCCGTCAGTTAATTCTGGTGTCTAGATTCTAGGTTTCTGACTCCACCATATGTACCCCTGTTGCTTGCCAGACAGCAGCCGGTTGAGGCTCCTGGGTTTGTCTGTTAGTGTCCTTTGGGATGTTCAGACACCTCATTCACCGAAATCTCTGACGCTCGGTGGATGTACCAGTGATATTCTGAGTGGTTTTAATCACCTGATGCAGAGACTTCCTGTCCAGGGCTTACTCCTCTGTAAGTTGGGAATTCTGCTTCAAGTTTCCAAAGAAATGCGTCTTTTCTTTGCCAGGTTGCAGATGTGTGATATCCATGACAGGTTGTCTGTGATTCCCAGGAACCCAAAGCTGATGTAGACAGGTCTGTGCATCTTTGCCTCCTTTTTACAATCAGCTGGGTGGTTTTGTTGATGTTGAGGTTGTCTGGACGATGATGTTGGTGTCATCCACAAACCTCACACCTGATGTCTCTTCATATGGGGGATTGCAGTCGTGGATGGAGGGCGTGAACATGAAGGGGCTGAGCAGGCATCCCTGGGGAGCTCTGTGAGCGTGGTACTCCCAGGTGCATTGTTCAAATTGTCTATATGTTGTGATCTTATTAACTATACCTTTAATGATTGACCCCCTGTGTCACTTTGGCCATTTAGAGGCAGGGAGGGTGATGGGAAGAAGAATAAATGAAAGCAACATTCCCTTCATTGTTTTCTCCTCATGCAGCCTACTTGAAACCTCTTTGTCCATCAGATTCTGGTAAAAACATTTTGTTCTCTCAGCAGCTGAAGGTGCAGCTGATTCTGAGGACTGTGACGCCATCACCGGCTGGAGCCCCTGTGGATTGAACAGCTGGATGCTTCTGTTGAGATTTCAGGGTAAGAGAACAGAAAAATGTCTGCGTATAAATGTCAAAACAACAGGTAGTCATAGTGGACTTATCCTGTTCTGAATTCAACCTAAATTTAACTACATGATAACTAAAAGGAGTGCTGTTTTATTAAACATTTTTGGCTTTATTTGAGAGTTCAGTCATGGGAAACACGGGATGATGACATGCAATGAGAGTCCCCAGTCAGATTTGAACTCTCCATCACAGTTACGACGGCCATGCTGGCCCACCAGGACGCCCCCAGCCATGCTTTGGCTTGTGCCTTCTAACTTAAATTAGCTGAGAGACCAGAAACTGAGCTCATATCCCCATAAAAATACAATCTGGATAATATCAGCGAGTCCCTCCCAAAAATACTCCCGATGAAGTCCCACGTGGTCTCTATTCGTCGGGTATTGGGCTGCTCCAGAAAGTGTCGCTTGTTAACATCACAGCCTGGGAAAACGATTCTCTTGTGTTTGCAGCTGTGAGAGACAAATCATACAAAATGTATGCATGATGACAGCAAAACATACTGTACAAGGCCATAATCGCACTGAATAGCCCCTGTTTTAACGCAATATGTCCAGTTTAAATAAAACAGTTTATTCCTCTCTAAGGTCATTTTTGAGTGTAGTTTGTAATCTGCCTGCATCACATTCAGTGTCATGGTCACTGCACCTGTTGGTGGATGCTGGCAGAAGGAGGACTTTTAATCATGAGGACTCCAGGATCAACAGACAGGTGAAGGACTGAAGCTTCTGTGAATGCAGAAGCAGAAAATGGGCTGCAGGAGAAGTCCCTTTGGGCGTCCTGTCGAGCAGTGCCTTCATGCCATTAGAACAAAGTGCCCCCCACAGGACTTAATGCAGTAAAAATCAGTTTTTGTGCTCTCCTCTCTGTCACTTTGCGACTGCTCAGATGGGGGCCCTGGCCCCAGGCTGGGGGCCACTGTTGTGGATGATACTGTGGAAATATGTCTACGAGCCATTCGGTCCATGTCAATGGCGACACGCACCGAGGCTCGGTGCTGATGCACACTTTGTCCCTCTGTGTGTGAATCTGATGGCTGAAACTGGCTGCAGTCTTCTTAAACTGCACGCAAAGTCCTGACAAAAAATGTGTATTTTATAAATCTAGGCCTGTGGTGAACCATTTCACACCTTGGGTCATTTCCTGTTAGTATTATAGGATATTAGTTAATGTGGACTGAGTGCTCACTCAGAGACTGAGTGATTCCAGTGAGCCGCCTGCTCTGTGTTTTATTTTCAGCCTCGTTCTGTGTTTTGAACTTGTTTTTGGCTAGCTAGCCGTAGCGTGCAGAATGTGAGTGTGCTGTGGGACTGTACCAAACCTGTGCTTGATTTTTATTGCATTTAGTACATTAAACACTGGGGTACAGCTGCAGTATTCTCTTCCCAAGAGGAACCACTTGTATGAATTAAGCCTCGCTTTCTTTTTCGGCATTCAGAGAGCTGAAGTAATGACCAGGCAACAAGCCACGAGGGACTTCAGTTTTCTATTGTGACTTATGTCCATTCATTTCTACTTCACAGAATTCAGAAAACAACGCTCTGCAGCACTAATGGAATAATAATGAAGGATGGACGTTTGACAGAGAGCTCAGCCACAGTTTGTTTTAACTTGTTGTAATGCAGATGCAAGACAGATGCATGCTGCTGGACTTCGACCACTGTTTCCCTCCAGTTTGCATTCGTGTTGCACAGCATCATAAAACATTGGCTATGCAGCTCCTTTCTGTTTTATAGAAGGGGAAATGCATTATGTCCTGAATAAAAGCCGCGCTGCCACTCTCTCCCCTTAAAAGGGAGACGAATAAATCAGTCCGGCTACGAGAGATTATCACCACCATAAATACAGCTAATAAGCTTTCACGCTAACACCAAACATGTGTCTGAAGCCGCAAAAGCCATTTTACGAACAGACGTGCAGACCAAACTTAAAAAGAGTTATCAACATGTGGACACAGTATAGTATAATTACACAGTTTGTGATTTGTTATTTTTTCCCAGTTATGCTGGATAAATTTACAGCCAAGTTATTTGTGGTGTTCTAACCTCGATGGATAAAGAAACTTCGTGCTCTTATAATCTGCTTTCGTTAGGCTACTTTGTTTAGAAGCTAAATATACTGTACTCGCCTGCTATGTACTACCGATGAACGCAGTATGTACGACATGCTTGAAGTCTTGCTTTGGAAGCGTAACGTCATCCTTGTTGTCCTTGCTTCAGTCAAGCTGGGAGCCTTTTCACAAAATACTTGCTGATTGATGGTGTTTTTGTTCGTGCTGATGCTCATGCTGGTTTGGTCATATTGTGAACATTTCCCTCTTGGCAATAGCTGCATAATTTCGATGAAGAAATAATGTAATGACAGACTAACAAGGTACTAACTGAAACTATCTTTGAGCGGTGGGCCTGGCTTTCCTCCGCCTTTGATGCTGCAGTGTGTGACTGTGGGGCCGACAGGGTCTGTTTGGCTGCCGAGCTACCCAAACAGGTGCTGATGGAGCTTCTCAACTCCTATTTATCTTCAGTTTTCTGGCCTCAAAAATTGTTTAAAAGTGATGAAATAGCATCTGAAAACTGTAAAAAAAAAAAAAAAAAAAAGTCCCAGTGTTGTCTCAGCTGATGGTTGCGAACCCTCCAGTGCTTTGCATTGTGGGGCGAGGTCAACTGGTCCGATGTATACTGGAGATTTTTGCAGAATCAGCACGATATGCTGGTATTTGGCATACTGCAGACTTCGCTTTTGTTTGCGTGCTGCATACTACATGTTACATTTTGGTCAAATCAGTACGTAATGCATCTATGCATGTAACTCTCTTTTTGACTCTAAAATCTGAGGAATCATGTTTGAAAACTGGTCAACTGAAATGTTCTCAAAGTTTTTGCCGCTCCTGTGACCTTCCCTTTAGCGCCACCATGAGGTTGCCCTTGATTTTGCGTGAAATGTCTCAACAACATTTAGATTGATTACCTGAATCGTGGGTCAGATATTCACCCCGATCCACTGACTTGTCTTCTAGCGGCTTCGTCACGTCAGAAGTTCACTTTAAATGCTGCTCTTTCACTCGACCTGAGATTTCTCTTGCCGGTCCAGGAACTGAGCTACCAACCTTCCGGTCATAAGTACGCTTCTCTAACTGAAACCAAAACCCACGTCTCTGCAGCGAGCCAGGACAATCACTGCCTATAACCGGCCTCCTAGATCTTCACCTTTCAACGCTCGACCGGGACTTGACCCTGTGACGAGGACTGTCTGTGTAACCGCTGGGCCACCGCTCTTTAAAACTTCCTGTCCATAAGATAATGCGGATACAAATGGAAATGTATTTGTGTTGCCAAGATATTTCCTGACAACGTGACATCTTAACTGTCTATGTCAGATGTTGCTAGATTGCCAGCAAAACAACCACCAAACCCCTTTGTTAGCCTGTGACAGTTCGCTGCCATTGGTGAGGAGACAGAGAGAAAAGCAAGAGCAGGGAGAGTGGATGGGAGATGAGACCATGTCCTTCCTCCTCATCTGAAAACAATAAGACAACAAGAGAGCAGGAATTAAAAGACTAGAGCCGTCTAATCTGGAACAACAGAGGAATGTCAGGGAGATGCCACAGCATCCTTTCATCCCAGATGTGTGCTATTAGGTCCACGGGCCCGATCGCTGCTCCAGACTCTGCTGGATCGGATTTCCTCCTCTGCTAATGCCACTGGACATCCGATCTGACAATGATAATGATAATTACTTCAAATGACTGTCTTCCATTGTGGAAGAAGTGGAAAACGCACAGGCACGCACACACAGGGACACACACAGACACTAAAACCAGACAATACTCGCAGACTTTAAAGAGAAGTCACTGCTGGGTTTCTCACCAATTTGGGAAAAGTTAACGACGTGCCTCTGCTCATTCGTCCACACTGTTTAAATGCTTCACAGCCTTCTGTGCTGTTTGTGGAAGAAGAAGAAAATATGGAACAATCGAAAGGTCACAACAACAACAACTCGGTTTTGGAGGCAAAACAGAAACTGCTGCCAAGTTTGGTTTTTAATGTTTTGGAATATCCGTATGAAGTTCATCATTAATTTAATGCAGAGTTAAAAATAAGAGCCTTACAAGGCCTCCAATACAATAGTCCTCTCACTGATGAGGGCAGAGGAATATGAGACCAAATTATCTTGGGTTTTGTTCTCCTCGGAACACTTTTAACCAGCATTGACGGCATTTCCACAACACAGAGCTTTCAAAATATTTGTTTGCAGTTGTAGTCTATTTTCAGGTTCGTCTGGACGCTCAGAGACTCAGAACACATGATGAGCATTACGCCGCAGACGTGATCAGACATGAGATGCGAGCTCCAGCCAGTCTGAGAGGCTGCGTATCCTCAGACGGAGGCGACGTGAAAGCAAAACGTCTGATGAAGCTGAGGGCGTTGTGACGTTTGAAGATGTTATCTCACAGAGGAGCAGCCAGCATAAAGAAGGACAAGTCCTTTTTTAGCCACGGGGAGCCGAGCGAGGCCGACGTTCAACAGGCTGGTTCTCCTGGAACTTATTCTGCGTCTGTAGATGCATCTTTGAGCAGGTTTACACAGGATTAAACTGCAGTAATTAAAGGGCGATATCAATCAATACGTGGTTTAAAGAAATGAAGTGGTGTGGCTGCTGTCCTCTAACTGTTCTGTAATGCAAATTATCCCTTTTTCCATAACATTCTGTCACAAACATCTCTCTTGCAAAAGTCACCCCAAGAGGGATTTCTTCCGTTTTCATTTTAATTAAAACAGATAAATATTTTGGAAGTGGTTTCCTCCCCTCAGCCTTTCACTTGTTCCACCGCATGCCGTCATCGCAGACTCGGGGTCGTACCGTGTTTGTGTTATATTTCCTTTGCCATAAACAAAAGCTCCTAAACAGCGTTGTAGTGGTTCAAACACCAAATCACAACAAAACCCGGCGAGCCTCGAGGATGTCAACAGCACCGAGGGATGTTTCTGTCCAACCGAGAGGAACCACGCCATCGACCGTTCCAGGAAGCGCCGCGAAGAGCACGCGCTTCCGTTCAAGTGACAAAGTCCTGTCGCGGCCATGATGGAAGAAAGAGGAAGCAGGTGATGTTATTACAGAGCGGAGGAGGTGGATGAGTAAACAAACAGTTGGACCCCAGCTCGGGAGACCGCTGTTTGTTTCCCGTTTCCTTCCCCGAGTCACTTTTGGTTTAGTTTAATCATGACCACAATCGTTCCCTAACGTCAACCAAGTGCTGATTATTTTAACCATGACGACGAAGATGGCCGCGGCTTTAACAAAGTAAAAGTTTTAAGCCAAACCACGATGTTTCCCCAAACCTTAACCGCAGCGCCGTCAGGTCAGGAGGCTGATGTCTCTTTTGAAGATAAGGCGTCAGATCAGAAAACGCTGCTGAGTTTGTTATTTGACTCGTTGGATGTTTCATAACGAAGCCTCAGAAAAGTGGAGTTATTGTGAAAAGCCTCGCTTGTGCAAGAACTGCTTGTTCCTGACTTTCAATATTGTGATAAATTTGATATGTGCTGCAGTTCGACTGCGATGTTCACAATGCGGCAGTAATAAAGGACAGCTGGGTGACAGAGAGGCTAACTCTGAAGATGAACTGAAATGACTGTGGGCCAGAACTTACTTTATCAAACACATAAATAAGCCTGATGTGAAATACTTTCATGTTTGATGTGCTTCATCATGTCCATCGCTTACAGGAAGTCACAAAATGCAACTTCAGCGTGCATTAAACACACAAGTGTATTCAGACCTGAAGGTAAATCAGGCCAGAGTCCAAGCATGAAAGCATCTGCACCGAAGCACCAAACATGACAGAAACTAAGGAAGCTTCCTCTTTCTACGCTGCTGCTCTTGAAAACTCTTCACATCAGCCCTCAGATGCTAATTAGAAGTAGCACATGTTGGACTGTTCTTTATAGGGTCCAAACTCTCCCACTTGGCATTATAAATTGCACAAGTGTGTCAACACAGCACAAAACATCAGACCAAACAATGCAGAGAATCCACAGATGTTGTCGGGCAGTCCAGCGTAATAAAGAATAAATCAGCTGAGCGATTGGCTGCAGCAGGCTGCTTAAATCTGTCAGCGCCTTCTGTTTGCACCTGTAATCTCTCACCTGTGGGACACTTCTTCTTCATCCTGCACCTCTGTGTCTCGCTGTGGGACGGGCACAGTGACGCCGCTTTCTCTTCAGGCATCCTGCCGGACTGCCCGCCACCCCGGGTCCTGGTCTGCCTGCCCCACCTGAAGCCGCAGCTGGCGCCATCACGGAGACAGACGCTCCAGTCGCTCCACTCTCCCAGCGGAGCCAGGTGACAGTCCTCTGGGATTAGAGAGAGGAGAGACGAGCCGATTAAAGATGTCTCAGCATCAGAAACGAGAAGAAAACATGAAGAAGTGGTCAAACAGTGGTGGTGAAGCTCTGAACAGGGAGCTTAGGAGCCTTTTAACCACTATATCTCTGACTAAAGGCAGACTTTTAACTTCCTTTCTCAGCCTGAGAGTCTCAGAGGAGAGCTGAACGTTCAGCTGAATGTGCAGAGAAACAAAGGGCTGAGATAGTTAAGATAAATCAATAAATTACAACCATAACCCCTGCTGTGGTCCTTCAGACCCAGCGACCACATTGCTACCATTTAGGATAGATGAACACCAGCTGAGGCATTAACAAACAGGACTTTTCACTCGTAGTGACTGTTTGCTGGTGAGTGATGTCACTCACAAAAACACTGAAGTTTTTCCACGCAGTCCACAGCGGAAAACCCGCCACCCTCGGGCAACACGGGACAGCACTTCTTGGCAATCATCTTCATCATCATCGTCATATTTTGGGTACAAAATGAAAAGATTTCCAGCGACTCTTCTCTGGAGTTGCTCGAGGTGTGTACCAACAGTCAGAAATGAAACCTTAACATCGGCCATGAAAACAGATGTGGTCACGCCGCCAAGAAACAACAGTAGCTGCAGATGGTGCAGGTGGACGACAGAGGGGCAGTTTGGAGCCCCGAAGAGCAACGAATGATGAGTGAAATCAACATTATATCTCACTTAGAGGGGCGGGATGATACACAGCGAGATATGAAGATGAATTCTTAAACTTCTCTGAGGACTCTTAATGTGAATCATGTGCTGCATTCACAGTTTGGCTCCAAACCAGAAACGATGAGCTCGAGAAATGGACGCAGAGAAAGAAATGGAAGAGATGAGCGTTGGTCAGAACCGGAGGAGGAGACGAATCAAGTCTCTTAAATGTTTCGGGACAAAAGGTCCCAAACAAAGGCAGAAGTCGTAGCTTGGATGTGTCATTCAGCTGTCAGCAGAGTTTAACATGATCAAAAGTCTGTTGACTTTAATCATGTCGCTTCCTCGAGGACAATAATTCGATCCATCTGAAAGTGTTTAAGAATTATTTCAAGGTTTCTTTTCACGACCTTTCACTCAAACAAATTGCAGTTTACCGAAACAGGTGCAAGTTTTTGTCCAAAATCTGCTTAATGTAGGTAAAAAAAAAAAAAAAAAAAAAAAACACAAACCAATGAAATCCTCAATCATTCACACATGAAATAGTGCAGAAAAGTGGCCCCAGATTAAAGGAGAGCAGTTTGCAGGAACACGTCTGCTGTTGATTAAAGCTCTCAGATTAGCTTCACCGCTGCGTCCACTGCAGAGCCGACCTGCTTTTTCCAGCCGGCCGGGGTCGAGTTCACCCCTTTATAACAGACAGTAACTTCAAACACATATGAAGATGGGAAAGAAGTCACTGAAGGTCACACAGTGACAATGAGTAGGTTTACATTCACACTAAATTTCTGGCTCTCTGTCTTCTCTCTGGGAATCTGGGACGTGAAGCTGGAACGCAGAGAAATCTGGTTTCTAACAGTCTGTCTGCAGACATGTTCGTCCTCCAGGTGCAGCAGCAGTGTCTGCAGGCTGAGTTACCTCATCAAGTGAAGACGAACCTACTTTGGTTTTGCGTCTCTGCATCTGATCAGCAGGAATGAAACACGTCAGTGTTGGACTTTTGTTCAGCATTTGCTCCACCGCTGCATCGTTTATCATCGTCGGCGTTTGTTCCGCTAACCGCTGCGTAGGTTTATCATCTGCACGCACGGCAGACAGCGATCGGAAACCCGGATAAGGTGTTTACATGCTGCAGTTTTCCAGTTTCTGTTGCATTTTTAGGTTTATCCAAGCAGGCTTCTGCAGGTGTCTGAGTAACACCTGGACAGAGTTTGATTCTGTCTTTTTCTTACTGTCAACAAATCGAGTGAAAAGACCAGAATCAGCAGTGTGTTCTTCCACCTCTCAGTGCTTCTCGACTTCCCTCTCCTGTCTGTGGCTCTCAGTCTCAAGTCCATTTGTTCCTACTGAAGATGTAAATCTTCAGTAGGAACAAATGGTTTTTAGCAAATGATTTTTAGCAAATGGAGGAAACGGTGCATCTGTTGGGACTATTTTCATCTGTGCTTTAACTGCATTTAGTGCTCGCATGAGTATTAGCAGCAGCAGGACGGTGTGTGTGGGATTGAGTCCAAATAAGCTCTAGTGTGTAGCTGTAGAAGAAGATTTAGCGGGCAGGTAATACATCAATATAACCGGCTCAGGAGGATCAATTTATTGTTGGTTAACAATGAGAAAATCTTAAATATCGCCTGTCTTATCCTTCAACAGATGCAAGCTTTATGACCTCAGAGATAAAAGAAAAGAGAATATGTGCTGGACGCTGAGGAGAATAACAGCATCACACCACCACACTGCTGGCTGTCATACTTGTTACTCAGCATAAATTATAACACAACCCCCAAAACTGAGAAAAACATAAATGAAACAGATCCTTCGTTAATCCTTTTGGACATAAACTCAACTGAAAACAGCACAAAAAACAATAAATTTAATGTTTGAGCTCATCAGCTTCATTGATTTTTGTAAATATCTGCTTTTTCTGATTCTGATGCAGCAACACGTTTCAAACAAGTTGGGACAGGAGCAACAGAAGACTGAGAAAGATGTGGAACACCTGTTTGGAATCAGTCCACAGGTAATCAGGCTCAGTGGTAACAGGTGATGGTGTCATGATTGGGTATGAAAGGGGCATCCTGGAAAGGCTCAGATGTTCACGAGCGAGGTTCAACACTTTGTGAACACATGATTGTAGAAAGGAGATTAACACATGAGCTCAGGAGCGCTTCATAAAACTGTTGTCAGTAAACACAGTTTGATTGTGGAGGACTGAAATCTGTTTTTATTTATGTGTTGCAGACTTTTGTAGGACTCAGTGTTGTACTTTGAACACTTCGGAGAGGAAGTCTCAAAGCTGCATCGCTGCTGCTTCTTGCTCTGGAGTTCTTGGTGTGCATGTTGATGCACAGAGGACATCTGAATGTCTTCCTTTTGTTTGCTCTTTATTCAGTGATGTTAACATGTCAAGCTTTTCTTCAAACACGACAAAATCATTGAAGGAAAGTTGTTGTGATGGCTAATCACACACGCTGTCACCTCATCATGGCACAGTTATGTTTTATATGACTGGATTTATCTTTGGAAGAATATGTCCTGATGGTGACAATCATTTAAAGAGACACGGCAGGTAACAAGCAGCAGGACAGTAGATTTATGTAGAAGAAGGCTGCTGCTGCTCTCTGATTAGACTCCACAAAGGTTTCTCAAACGCTGCGTTTGTCTTTACTCACCGAGGCAGTCTGTCTGGTGGGCGAAGGTCCTCTCTGGGCAGCGGCTCAGACACTTGCCTTTGTACAGCTGGAAGCCGGGCTTACACTTGGTGCAGAAGTCCCGGCTGAAACAGTGCTCGCAGTCCAGAGAGCGACACTCTGAGAGGACGGAGACCATCGCACATTAAAACAGTTCAATCACGAGGAAACTACACTTTATTTCTCTCTGATTTTCACTGCAGTCATTGGATGCAGGAAAGGAAGGATGGAGCCGCAGGTCATAAAGAAAGGTGCAAAGAGGAGACTTATCATCTGAGGGACTTTGCACAGTCAACTTTAATTTGCGCTGTGAGAGCTCAATCCTGTCTTAAGTCCATTTTCCCTCCTTTCGTGTTCACTTTTCCTTCACTAGTTTAGGCTTAAGACAAACGAGTCATGTGTGCTGATGTGACTGAGACTCAGTGTCAGGCTGATATTCTCTGTTACAGAAACGTACTCATGCAGCGGTTGATGTCCTTCCCTCTCTGTCCGTAGTGTCCAGTGGGGCAGGCGTGGACACATGTCCCATGGTGAGACATCCCCTCCCTCTGCAGGAACAGGAAGAGTCGCTCGGGGCAGCGCACACAGCCGTTGTCACGGGAACACTCCAGACAGCTCCGACAGTCCTCTGATGTGTCTCTGTGAGCTGCAGGAGACAACAGAGGCCGGATCAGGACAGGGGGACTTTTAGAGGACATGCAAAGAGACACAGAGTGATAGCGGGGGGAGGAGGAGGAGGAGGGCACGAGGAAGCAAAGGAGATGCCAAATCCTCAAGATACAGAGAGAATTTCTGGACTCCATGAAAAATCCACCGCTGAGCTCCTTGAAATGCGGATCTGCAGACGCTGCAGGCAGGAAGACGTTCACATGTAGCTGCAGAGCAGACTGAGCAGAGAGCTGCTCTCTGCACATTTAACAAGATTTAACACCAAAGCAAAGGCAAATTTTAATCAGGCTCCTTCAAATGACGCTTTTAAAAGTTCTCTTCATAATCATCCTGGAGCGGAAGAGCAGGTGACACTTAGTTTAAAAAGGTGTGAAGTGGAATTATTCGTGCTTCTGAAAAATGAAACGCTATTGCAAGTTATTATTTTATGCATTTTCTTGATTTTGTTACTTTAAAATATGCAGACAAAATGTTTAAGAGAACGGCAACTTTGGTGCTCAAGAGACTCTGAATGATGAATTTATTATTAACATTTTCAAAGTTTTGCTTCTCTTTTAGCAAAATAAAAGCTGCGCACACTCAAATTTCTTCTTTCACTGTTAAATAAGTGGCACTTTTGTCTGTCATTAAATCTGCTGTTCATCTCCAGAACATTTGTTCTGTACATGCTGTGCATGTATTGAATCAAGGGCTGTCAGCCAAAACCAAAAGCCCTGCTCTCCAAAGAGCAGAAATCAGATTACAGATCACTAAAATGACAGTAAATTACATTATCGGTAGGTTTTTGAAACTTGGATAAATCTCCAATGTTTGCTCATAAAATGAGTCTGAATTTAATAAAGAACCGTTTTTGTTTCTAAACGTCAAACTGGCAAATTTTTGGTAGCAGATTTGTTTTCTAAATTTTTTAGGAAATTAAGGATCTGACTCTAAAAATGCCAGCGCTGTGCTTTTATTGAAACGTGGCTGCCAGCAGAGACCAGCACACAGGGAGCAGCGTGCACAGGATGCTGCTTGTATTCATGTTTCCTCATGAATCTGTGAGGTAAAATCCATCAAACACACTGAAAGCGAACACAAAGCGAGTTCAGTCCTGACAAAGTTTGTGCTCGCTGACGATAGATTTCACATCTTGGTGGCGTAACAGTTCAGCTTATGTGTAAGCCAAAGTAAGTCTTATTATATTATAACAGCGAGCAGTGATGTCTGCTCCCTGATACACACAAGACTCAGCAGACAGAGTAGGAATGCTTCCAATCCGACGGGGATAAGGAGGGATACGGAGAGACGGCGAGGTGGGATGGAGAGATGGATGGAATGAAGTGAGATGAGCTGAATCTACGGATGGTGAAGGGGGGGGGCTGAGTGTGCGTGAGTCTGAACCATCACTGAGTCTGATCCTCAGAATACCTGCTGCCGCCCGCATTGAGTGTGTGTGTGCGTGTGTGTGTGTGTGTGTGTGTGTGTGTGTGTGTGTGTGTGTGTGTGTGCAATGAGTTTAATCAGGAAAGTAGTGATTAAAGGCTGCATACGACTTTACAGCCTCTGTGAAGTGAAAATGAGCTTCTTTAAGCTCATAAGCTAAGAGAAGCTGTTCATTCAGTTAGCAAACTGCAGTGAAATGAACATTTAAAGGTTACAGGATGCAGCCTGCTCATAACGAGGTGCTGATCCTAGTGAAATATAAGGATCAGAATAATTAAACATCAAGAATGAATATTCAAGTGTTATTCCAGTGGACTCAAACTTGGCCAATTTTAATTTC
This sequence comes from Chaetodon auriga, assembly GCF_051107435.1. Taxonomy (NCBI): domain Eukaryota; kingdom Metazoa; phylum Chordata; class Actinopteri; order Chaetodontiformes; family Chaetodontidae; genus Chaetodon; species Chaetodon auriga. The sequence goes on from NC_135075.1 coordinate 27,137,158, forward strand.
TGGTTCTCACAAATTTAAGCAACTTGTACATTTGAAGGAAAAATGTTGCGAAAACCCACAGAAACGATGTACCAGACGTCACAGTCTGACCGTGTGCTGTCTGTGAAATGTGTACAGATGAACATCGACTCTGCTCTGCGTGCTGACGCTGCAGGCAGTCCTGCTGCAAACCCTGCAGGCTGCAGACTCTCATGCATCATGTCTGCTTATAGAAATGTACATCACAAGTTTTTGAGCTTAAAGGGATCCATCAAAGGCTCTGCACCTTAACAACAAGGTGCTGAAGAGCCTTAACCCCAGTGACTTTAGTTTAGCAGCTCTCTGGCACAGAGGTTGTCTTTTCTCTGGCAGCTCCTGGGTGTGAATGCCATTCATCAAATGAAAAAAAAAAAACAAAAAACGTCCGTGAGTTCAGTAGAACTGACATAAACCTTCAGCGAAGAGCAAGGCCTCCTTTTTAGCGCTGCCATTTCACAGACGATCAATCACGCAGAGAGAAATCCATCATAGAAGAAGAAGAAATGTTAGTTTCTCCAGCAGCAGAAGCCTCAGTCTTCAGCAACAGGTGAGATAAAAACCAGCGACAGTTAAGAAGTTTCTCTGAGAAAGATATCAAATCATGGACCGCTAACATTAGCTAAACACACTACGGACGCAGTAGAAATACTGCAGCACACTTGGCCTCTCTTCCTCCTTATCATGACGCACAAAGTTTTTTCTACACGTTTGCTCTCAAAGTTTGTGAGAGTGAAACACCAGCATCAGTCGGGAGGTGGAGCGTTTGCTGTTTGGCTTGGAGGACTTACTGGTTCATGACTTGTGACCCTGGTATGCAGCTGGTTAATGGTGAAAAACCTCCTTCTTCTCCTGTGACTAACAATGTGTCCATGCTGAGTTTATTTCTGCCATTATTCACATGAAGGAGTGGATTCTTCGTTTTTCCACTGCTGCTCTGGCTGGCTGAGCTGTGGTTTAAGATGGTTTTAAACTGGTCGAAGTCACATGATCACTCAAACCTCATTGCCGTCTCTTCAGGTAAACTGCACAGTCCCAAAAAGTTTGGACGCTGTCTAAAACATAAACAAACCTTTTTGGACACAAACTCAACTGAGAACAGCTCAAAGTCAATATATTTAATGTTTTCTCTCATCAGCTTCATCGATTTTTGTAAATATCAAACACCTGTTTGGAACATTCCACAGGTAAACAGGTTCGTTGGTAACAGGTGAGAGGATCATGACTGGGTGTGAAAGGAGCATCCTGGAAAGGCTCAGCCGCTCACAGGCGAGGATGGAGCGAGTTCACCACTTTGTGAACACATGATTGGATGAAGGAGATGAGCACATGGACTCAGAGAAACGACTGATTGTGTTTTTGTTTACGTTTTACACAGCGTCTCATCGTTTTTGGGAGTCAGGGTCACAGCTACATTTAGCTTTTGCTCCTTTTGACGATCATGTGTTTCAACAAGGACGCAGCTGCTTCTTAAACCCCTGAAACTTCCTGCTGAATTAGTCAGAAGCTGAGTGACACAGCAGCAGCCACCATGTTTCTAGACTTTGGACTTTCACCTGAACACACGTTCAACACTGACCGGTGAGGCAGTGCATTATGGGAAACTGAGGGCAACAGCTGCACCTCTTTCTACGTTTGGAGGAGCCTTTCAACTTGGACAGACGCTGTCGGCCAGTTATGACGTATTCGCTGAAGAAATGTAAACTATGAAGGACTCAATACGTGTTTTGAGGCACGCCTTCAGAAACTCCATTCCACTCTTGCAGTGACAGGCGATTGGAAGGAAATGATGCAGTACAGAAACATCAAAGATGAAGATGAAAACAAACAAAAGGTGAAGAAGTCAAGGAGGGATTATTGTTTCACAGTGGCCCCTTTTCTTACACATACGGACTCTTGCTGGACGTCCAAACCCAAATTTAGGTGATTATGTTGTCAAACCGTCATTGTTTTGTGCTGCTTTAGGAAGCACTTAGTGTCGACCTTTGACCTGGCACATGTGTTCTCAAATAATCTTAGTTTAGCAGAGTCTTAATGGTCGAAAATAGAGATGAGAAGATGACAACTGAGTAAAGAAGAGTTAATGTGGAGTAGAACGGAGCAGATTTCCCCAGAATAACCCGGGGACCCTTTCCACCGAGCTGTGGGACGTCGCTTTGAGGTCTCGACCCATTGGCTGCAAAACAGTTCTCCGCACATATGCTATCGATCTTTGGGCTTAAGGGAGTTTTAGAGGCGCGGCAGGTTTAGGTAGTGTAAAACGGTGACCTTTGACCTTGCATGGGATTGCACTGGGTTTTTAACAAGCACCAGGTGTAACAAGCTCCGCTGGGGTTTCAGGGGAACATGCTAGTGTTTAAAGGGGCATTCCACCCTAAAACTGAATTCACATAACCAGGGAAATGTTTAAAATAAAGAAAGAAAGAAATAGAAATATAGTAGAAATAGAAAGAATTCTGTTTTAGGGTGTGATTTCCTGGTAACATACAGCAGCTGCTGCTTCTGTAGATGGAGCCAAAAAACCCACAATGCACCATAATGTGTACAGTAACAAGAAAAGCCTGCCAGGTGGGGTGACGTGTAAAAATAACACAAGATGTGTTGTTCCTGATGACACACGTGTGGCTGTCCACACAGTCGGGTTAAAGACGTGCTGTGGTCGACCACATTTTTCACCACGTGATTTCTGAAATTCGGTCCTAGCGGTGTTAGAGGAGCTTTATGTTCACCTCACAGACTCCCGATGATGGAGAAATACGCTGCTATAAAACAAAAATAAGACACAAAGCAAAGCTCATGTTTGTCTCATGTTGTTTCCCAGCAGGTTCATCTGTAGTTAGCCGGGATCCTCACGCAGGCGTGCAGGTGCTTTTGTTTTCTGTTGATTGGTGATGGCCTGATGTGTCCTTTAAAGGTGAAGCTCACTGCTGTCACATGTGCTCTGGTTTCATTCAAATTCACCCAAAATCTCAGCATATATGTGATTCTTCTGCTATTTTCAACTTCTTGAGAGGCAACTTTTTTCACTTGTATCTATTATCTGTTTAGACTTAGCTGCAGGGACTTCACAGACAGTAAGAAACAGGACAGAGTCTGGTGGGAAATAAGAGGAAACATGATGACACCTCTCACATGTCAGTTGTTTGTTTGTGGGTAAAAAAAAAAAAAAGAAATGCAGAATGAGCCTTTAAACAAGAATTTAAAATTATTCCAAAGCCCAACAAACGTTATTGCTGCAAAGTCCATCAAAACCCATCAGCTAGACACCTGATTACACTTGGTGCCTTTAAATCAATCTCTGTGTGCATTTGCACCCAACTGAGGAAAAAAGGCTCCTGACATTCAGTCCACACGGTCCTCTTTATAGAACCACATCCTCTACAGTCATGTATGCTGTAAAACTGAAAAAGTCCCTCATCCACAGTTAAAAAAAAAAAGATTTGACCCAGTGAGTCTCTTCAAAATCAAAACCTGACAATCAGCTTAGTTTAATGTAAGTTTTGAGGTTTTTCCTCAAAGAAAGCAGAAATAAGCTAATAACATCAGGAACAGAAATATCAGTGTCAGTTTGTAAAATCTCCATGAGCTGTTTACACTAAGCACGAAACACCGAACAGAATCAGCTTCGATGGCTGATTATTAAGTGGTAAAGAGGAAACGGTGGAATCAGAGTTATGTGTTCTCATTGCTGCTGCAGAGTGGTTAAAGTTCACATCTCAAGTTTTGATCAGTTTCTTCTCACCCCCTCCTGTAAAACATGTGTTCACAATTACCTACAGTAACCTTACAGAAACATAAAGAGCACTAATGGACAGATTAATGGCTTCAACCTCTTGACTTCTACAGTTTTCCCGCTCTGAATCACTTCAACCTGTTTCAGTTGTGTGTGAAAGAAGGTGGGGGGGGGGGGGCGTAAATCTCTTGGTGTGAAGTGATGAATTCTGACAGCGGGTCAACCTGCTGTGCACGCAATCAGCATTCGACCCGACAGACCTAAAATTGGTATCTAACTTCAAGCTGCTCTGATCTATTTGCATCAAAGACCTTCATCCACGACTCAGCAGAGATTCTGTAGACTGAAGACTCAAATGAAAGGTTTCAGCCATAAATGGTAAATGGGCTGCATTTATATACTGTTTTTGTACTCTACTGACCACTCAAAGCAGTTTACAGCACATGCGACACTCCCCCATTCACACACACACGCACACACACACACACGCTCATACACTGGTGGCACAGGCGGCCATTCAAGCTGCCAACCTGCTCATCAGGTGTGACGGAGCGCTCGCTCTCCAAAACCCCCTGCAATGATTCTGTGCTCTCACGTTCACACACACACTCACACACACACTCACACACACACACACACGCACAGCGCTGGGAGCAGTCTGGGGTTCAGTATCATGTTCAAGGACACACTGACAAACGGAGCCAATGACCGATAAAGTTATGTACTTTTGAACCAGCAGTCTCTTCGTACATATTTGTCTTTACGATGTGCTGTTGATATTATTGTATTCATTAGAACTGAGCACATCAGTGTCTGCAAACCTTTCTGTTTTTGTGTTTTTTTGTATTATTTGTATCTTCCTTTGCTTCCTGTCAGTCTGACTTTGTCAGCGCTGCTGTATTTCAAACAGTTTCTTTGCTGTCACAAGCTGTTACCTCGAATGAGGCTCAGGGGTACCTAATGGCTCCATGCAGCCGCTCTAATCATTATCTAATGTCTCACCTCTGGTTGCCTGACGGAGGCCAAAATGACGGTGTAATTGAGACCGGATAGCCCTCTATTAGTCTTAAATTCCTGAGGAAATGCCAGACACTGGTGAGCGTCAGGGTCGCCACATACCTGTGGGTCTGTGGTCAGGACTGTTTTCTGGGATTTATACGGACTCATTAGACACAAACCTGGATTTGTGGAGAATCTCAAACCACCGTGAGTGTCTGCAGAGCTGAACAAGGAGCGAAATGACAGTTCAGCCACTTACAACTAAACTAAAATGAACAATACTGGTGATCCAGAGTGAACTTAGAGGGATATCAAAGGGTTTGATTTGGAGCGATGGAAGGAAAAGCTGTTCTGACAAAAATATAAATTTTGTCCTTATTTTTATTTTCAAATGACTCGATAATAGGACAGACAGCGAAGAGACGTTCTGTACTGAGAAAGCTGCTTTTTCATTATCAAAGATTAAATGAAAATCATGACGGCCTGAGCTTCAGCTCCTTTTACCAACTCGTGCTGTCTGTGGGAACCATGCGGTGAATTTTCCAATTCTAGTTTAAACTTAATTTGATAAAAAGTGAAAATGTTTTACTCTCTCCTCAAAGTTAAAGTTATTTGTAAATGTATCACATGATGGAATTCCTGAATATCCATTTTATGACAACGTCTGCGTGTTTACCTTTTGTACAGTGTGTGAAAACTGCTCTGCTGTCATGCACATCATCATCATCATCTCAGCGACCACTAAGAAACAGAAGGGATTTTACAACAAGCGATGCAGAAAGTCTCGTTTTAAAACCCCAAATCCTCAGAGTACTCACCGCTTTGCTTCTGCACGACACCAGATCCCATCCTGATCACTTCACACAGCAAGGATATCACAATGGCAACGAGTCGCAAATGCATCTGGGCTGCTGGCAAGCGCCCGCTTCAGCGCCAGGCTGCGGACATCTGCGGGGACTCCAGGGGTGGCAGGTTGAAGATTTAGTTCCACAGCGAGGGACAGAAAGAGACAAGGAGGGAAAGGGACAAAGACAGGGGTTTAAAAGACGACGGGATGGATGGAGATGAAGCGGAGAAGATAATCTTGTAGGCCTGACGCCGCGATGAGAACGATGAGCGTAAAGGTGAGAGGAGAGAGGAGAGACAGGAGAGAAAATCCTCCTCTCCTTTGTCCTGCTTCACACAGAAGATTTAGAGCTGAGATGAGCCGACAGGCGGCCATAAACAACAAAAGAAGAGCACAGGAGAGTTGGAAAGAGTGGAGGTGAGGAGAGCAGAGAGCCTCGTCTGCTTCTCCAGACTGGCAGCTTGGAGGGAAAACTCACCATTTAACTACCACTGTCAAATTTGCAATAAACGAGCTCCACTTATCCCGTAGCCATCTTTAACCCTTTATGGGTGCACTCTCAGGCCCTAAGTGGTTCCATATTTCAAGCTTGATCTTTAGCCCCCTCCTCCCGGCTCTATCTATTGTTGTTCCGTCTCTTCTTTCTATTCTTTTTATTTATTTTTTGCCTGCGTTGTTTTCTGCGGCGGTCCGACTGAATGCACGCAGTCAGTAAACTTAATTTGACCACCCGAGAGGAAGAAAAACAGCTGGACAACAACAACATAGCTGAGAGTTCACAATTCAATTACAGCCTACCATGTTTTTGCAATTGATTTGCCGTGCCTGTTTAGGTAAGGAGTCAGGTACACAGGATGTCTGCCACTTATAACTCTGAGATGAAGCAGCTGTGTTAAAGACAGACTCGGTCGAGTTTGAGTTGAGTCAGCCTCCTCGACTGATCTCAAACCTTCCTGTCAGGCCAGTTTCTCTTAAGAACACCGGATGATCGCACATGTTCAGGAATCTTCTTATTGCCTCCAGTTCATCTCCTCCTGTGGTGTCGGGGGGATTTTGGTCGTTTTATCTCGTCGGCCTTTAACACCTGAAGAGGAGCAGATGAAGAACACAGACAAACTCACAGTAAATAATGAATTAAAGCATTTACATTGAGCCTCTCCTGCATGATGATACAGTGCAGTATATACCATGAGGTGATGAACCCTCTTTAGATGTAATGTGTAATGGGCTCTGAAACTCATCATTTCCAGTGGCTCAAATCACATTGTGACTGAATAGATTTTGATCTATTAGTAGAAATATTTACTGTTTACAAAGGTATCGTAAAATCAACTAGCATGTTTCCATGAAGACATTTTTTTGGATGAACAGGGATCTTTGACTTGCAGTGTGATTTGTATTCGCAGCATTAGTCAAAACCTGCTTTTTTTTTTTAAAATCAAATATAAATGATTTCTGACCTGAATTTCCACACATTGTATATTGTGATCATAATATAAAATCATATCTGCTGCGACTCATTGTGCTAACCCCTCGTACCCTCACAGTCTGAGTAAGTCTGAGAACACTAATGTGGACATTATGGTCAATTCAGCCCCGTCTCCTAAACTATGCTTAAGGAAATGTTAGAAATATCTGGATTATGTTCTGCGTCCTGGACTATGAAGCACCTTATTTATTTACTGGACATGAGTTTGGGAGGATGAGAGCGAACAAAGTGCAGGACTCTGCACCTTGAGTCTTGCATGTTGTCGGGTTACGGCAGCAGAATCCTGTGGGTTAACCCCGGGAAAGGCCGTCGTTTTGGTCCTTTAAGTCACATTTCGTAACCTTAACAGAGAGCTGTGAGCTTCTAAACATAACCACACAAAAGTCATGCTTTAGTTGTTATGAGTGGACTTTATTCCAAGAGCGGTTTCAGAGACAATTTTGCTAATATGTTCAATATCAACATTCTGTGACTTGGCAAATATGTTAATTAATTTAATTTCCTCATTATCCTGTTACAAAATGCAATCTGGGCAGAATTATGTGTCTTTCAAAATTTTGATTCTGTTGTGAATTAGTGGTAAATAAACCTTATTTTCTAGGAGACAGGGTTTGGTAAATAATATCACTTGAGAGCAAACATTCTCATGATGAAAACGATTCACTTATTTATTTTCTTTAACGAGCAAAACGTCTTGAGAGTTCAGCGAGCGTGAAGCAGAGGCTGCAGCGTCGACTATAGATCTGTAAATACCCTCATATACATTTAAATATTGCGTCTAAAACATCAATAGCCATTTAGTATTAAAGTCTTCTCTTTGAAGCAACAACACAATAAAAACAATCAAAGGAGATGGTTTGATTCCCTCAGATGTGGACAAGTTGCATGAAACATAACATGAAGAAATTGCTCCTTCTATTTGAATGCATATGCATGCTGGAGTGCATTCGCTCCATAGGCAGAGCATGCACACCATGTGGTCTCACTGTTGTGGCTTCCGCTTTGACTCACAACCTTTGTTGCATGTTAACCTCTCGTGCTTGTCCCGTCTGCCCATCCCCGTTTTTAAGAGCCACTTTTAATGTTCAATGTCATGTCTCTATTTAGACTAATTTTCTTCTAAACTAATTCTGATTTACTGACTGACTCACTGCACCCTTCATTACCAGATCAAAGATGCAGTTTTATGTACTAGAGGAAAAGTTTGTTTTCCTGCACTCTGGAGAGTAAAAGAGCTACGAGGAACCCGTTGGGCTCTTCGGGTGACACCGGCAGAAGACGGACACTTCTTTCACACATCTCTTCATAATCTTTTTATGATGCTTTCAACATTTATCTGGATATCGTTTAAAGATATCTGTAGCAGTTAGCAGCCCCATCGAGCTGAGTATCCCCTGATGAACTACACATTTTAAGAGCCCATCATGCCCACATGCCTAAAGTATTACATGCTGCTGAAAGACAACCTCATGTTGTGTTTTTTTCCAGCAGTCCGGGTGGCCTGACGGTTACAAAGAACCCATAAAGGAAAGGTCACAGGTTTGATCTATGCAGCAGTTAATGGAGACGTCTCTGAAGTGCCTTTGAGCAAGACACTAAATCCTGCAGGTCCTTGTGAGTCAGTCAGGATAAAAGCACCAGCTAAAAGCCTGAAATGAAAGAGGTTTGTCAGCACGGTAAAATATTCATAATGTAATAATACAAAATAATAATGTTAATCAATTCATCTATAAACACGAAATGCACCAGAATTACAATGTCAAGGTTTTTATTCACTTTCTTTCTTGTGTTTTTCGACTAATTATTTTGACAGCAGTCTGAAGTCTGCCGATTGTTCTTCATGCGAGGATTATATAACTGTAATAATGAGTATCTCTGCGTTCTCGTCGCACGCTTTCATCGTTTGCGCAGCTAAATGCCAGTGAAGAGACGGATAAAACGGTCAAAACCAACGTTGTCAGTCTGCAAAAATGGCTTTTGTTTTTCCTAAGTTCTAAAAGGGATGACTCTATTGAGATACAAGGTTTTAATTTGTTTCCCTCCCCACACATTTAACAATAATGGAATCCCTCAAGTGACTGTCAGGCTTCCACACTGAGCCTGGTTGTAATTTTTATTTAGATGTTTTGCAGCCACAGCCTTTTTACGGGGTTGGACAGAGTAAACTGTGGCCTGTGGTGAAATTAGAACAAGAGAGACGTTAAGGAAGGAGATCTCGTATTGGTATCCGGAGCACGCTGCCTCCGTCTGTTTGGCACTGCTGATGGGGAGTTCGGTCCTGCTTTGAGAGTCGGCTCTTCTGAACATGATGAAAGGGGGATCGAGCGGGTGTTCTTACATGTAATCGCTGCCTGGATTATGTTCAGAGTCAAAGCTTGTTTGAGTGAATGAAAGGCACCACGGTGGAGTCGGGGTGGATGGTGTTGGTACAAAGGGCAGGACTGTCACACCAGAATCCAGCGCTCGCGTCCAGACTGTGGTCAGGACAAAAGCACTTTAGTTACGGTTAGGCAAAGATCTCGATTGCTGTTGACTTTTTCTGCATGAAAAGAGCATCACAGCAATACAAGAAACAGACCAAAGAGGGATGTAGGAACAGATCTGGACGAGTAGATAAGATCTATTTTTCTCTGTTTTAGTAGATAAAAACCACACAGATAAAGCTTCAGAGGCATAGAAGCTACATCTATATTAAAGGTTATTTTTCATTGTAATTTGCTGCTTCTTTATCATTTAAAGTAAATCAAAATGACTGGGTTGTTAGCAGGCTGCACATCACTGTTATGTGGTCTTGGTAGCCACCGCTGTGCATCTCCCCATCATTTTTGAAAACAGGAATGTCATTCGATAATGGGAAAAATATGTTTTATAGAAGAGCGAACTCGAAAAGCATATAAACAACTCACTGAAGTATGCAGGGTTCAGTGGATTAGAGTCCAAAAAACAATTAGGTGAACGACTGTAAAAGGGTCTGCACGCTCACCGAAAAGACAAGCACTATTTTGATCTGAGTTTCAGAAATGCTTCATTGCACGCATTTCCTGAGTCTCAAAGCAAAGGAACGCTGCAAATGTTTCGTCTAAATAAAAGCCCTGAAAGGAATAAGGGATGGAAGCGTTGTTGTTCCTCACAGGTGATATTTCGACCGAGAACAATCAGCAGAAAAACTCCTTTAAATTCTGCTTCATCAATGCATCGAAACAGGAGCCACTGAATACAAAATACTTAATAATTTGCCTGTTTAAGGAAACATTTGTTCAAATCTAAGCAGCGTTTTCACAGCGCTGTCTCTCGGGAGCGTAGCATGAATTTGAAACCTGCAGGTTCACCACGACCGAGCGCACAGACTTCTCCATCATAGTTATTAAAATGCCAAGCTGCTGTTTCTTTACTGACTGACTGACGTTCTTTTAGCCTGCAGGCGCAGACTCAGCCAGCTGTTGACAGACAGCCACTAAACACATTGTTAGCACACACTAAACTTCAGAGATACACACAGTCAGTGGCTGATTTGGTCATGAGGTTGGAGGTTGAAGCGTTTCCCTCACTGTGACGGTATTTGACCAGCAGTCAACCGCCAGTGGTCCCTCCATCATTCCACGTCTGAAAACGAACCGACTGTTGCACTTTCACTTGCAGGATTATCATATATGACAAATGATTCAAAGCATGATGTGTTGTGATGTCCAGTGAAATGTTCAAATTAGCGGGTGGTTACTCTTCACTCTGGTGATGAACTGTTTCTATCTGATTGCAGCCATGTGGTGAAGCCCTCTGGGGAGGCACAGATGTGGCCTTGACACTGGCGACAGTCGCATGGTGGAGGGAAATACTGTGGCTTTAGTCAAACGTGTGTTTCCATTAGTGTGAAAATAAGATGTTTTTGTTACCTTAGAATGAGCTCTTTAAGTCCACAGATGGAGCAGCTTCTTTCTCATAGTCTGCCATGTTGTTTCTACAGGAGCCCAGAAGGGACAAAGCAAACACTGGCTTTAGAGAGCTCCTGTCATGGTTTTTTGGGTTTCGTCACCACCGTAGCTTCTCCCACATGCTTAGAAAGGAGGTTGTTTGCAATCAGCAACCTCTCTGCTCGGTGCTTTTCCAGGATTTAAACCGTGACCACAAACTTTCCCAAAGCAAATGCTGTGAAAACACAGTCAACCAATCAAACTTTATGTGCTGCAAACAGATATCGCAAGAGAGTAGAATGTCCACAAAACACAAGAGAATGTGCCGACAGTGAGCAAATATGTGGCGTGTAAACCACATTTTTAGGAAACACTGGTGCCTTGCAGCTCACAGATATTAGTACAAAACAGCATCCAAAGGTGTTTTTGTGTCATTAATCATCATCCTTCCAGGCACATTAAGCCACTTGTTAAATTAATTTCGGAATGATTCAGTCATGATAAGCACCTCAGAGACGTACACGTTTTGTTTCATGACTTCAGTTTAATTGTGGACATAAAAATAAACATGTAGGATCAATAAAGTAATTTAAATATATATCATTATTGACATTAAGTCACATCGATGGTGGAGAGAGAGAAATGTGTTCAGACCCACAACTGCAGCACGTTCAGGGTGCAAACTGGGCCACACACAAACGCAGATGGCTCTCTATTCTCGCACAGCGCTCTAAATATGAATGGCCTTCCTCACCGTCCACTTTGTGCTTCCTCTGTGTGAATGAACAGTCAGAGAACGAGGAGCAGCCTCCCGAACCTTCAGTGTGACTGTAACCATTTCCCTCGCAGTGGGCAGATGAATGAAAACCAGCGACGGAAGGGGAATTCAAAGGCAAGGTCATGTAGAGTTTGCTTGCAAGCATGTGTGTGTGTGTGTGTGTGTGTGTATATGTGTGTGTGTGTGCGCAGTATATGTGAAACCAGTTGGGTCCGTGTTTCGGTGCCTTTAATCTTTGATCAGATAAAGAGCTGCTGTGGAGGTTTGGATATATAAAATCTATAAAATACACTTTCAGCCACTGCATAGAAGAAAGAAACATACTGTAACAAGCAGTTCAGTAAGCATCAAATAAGCCATAAACCTGCATTATTGATATGAAATGAAAACAGTCTAACGGAGTGAATGTGACTCTTTGGCCTGTCATCAAGTTGATGAGTATGATGATTAGCTGCAGCTCAAACTGAGAAGCTGCAGCCTGAATGTTTGCCGATGAGAAATAAAGAGTGAATTCGTACATTTTGTCAGAGTCAGAGCTGAACTCAGAGTCACATGCGCTGGTGCATCCAAATATTTCTTCATATTCACTCATACATCCGAGCAAAATGCAGTCGCACAGGCCGGCAGCTTTGCGGCAGGCTGACAGAGTATTTATTAGAAGGGTGGTCGTTTTATTGGATTAATTTTAGTCAGTCAGTGCTTTTTAAATACGCCTTGGCTGGTTCAGGAGCTCTTTAGTAAATGCAGCTGACTGAGAGGTAATAATCATTACTGACTCATCTCACCATGTTGGATTTTATAGTCAGTTCAGGTTTCTCTTATGTGCACACACGTCAGCCTGTACAAATGCATACAGTATGCATAGGTGGGCAAACTTCTTAAATCTCAGTGACTTATTGTTTCAGCAGTATTTATGCACTCACCTCCCTCAAACGAATGCAGTCTAGTACAGCAGCCCTGTAATAAAACCTCCCCGTCGGTTCAAGTGTTCAGTTTTAGTTCAAACTGTTTCAGAGACGTGTTTCCATGCCCTGCTGTGCAGTGCTCTTGTGTTATACTGAGCAGTGTTTCAAGCACTTCCTCTGCCCCCACTGACATAAATGGGGTGGACAAAATATTAGAATCAATCAAAGCATCTGTTTATGTTTTCGTGCAAAGGGACATTGTCCCGTTGAAACAGGAAACCATCCCCGCAAAGCTGGAAGCACACGACTGTCTTAAATATCACTGTATGCTGCAGCGTTAAGATTTCCCTTAATGGCGGAAACCATGAAAAGAAGTCATGTAGTTGAAAGAGCACAAGGTAATGCTCAGTTTGACACACTGCACATGAATTTGCTTAAATCAATAACATCAAAAACATTCTTCATATCCACTAAACGGCCTCTGCGGTGTTCCAGACTTTGATAAATTTGTAAGAAGACGCTGGTCTGGTGACACCAGCAGGAAAATAAAGGCTCCACTAATCTGCTTTCCCTATGCATGATTTGAGGTATGAAGGAGAGGAGACGGGGGAACAATAGAGAAAGGGAACAGATGACAGCTGATGAAGAGAAGGATTGAAAGAGAAGAGAATGAAGGCTGCTCCATGGAAAACAGAGGGAGCGGGGAAAGAGTGAGAGTGATCAGAAACGCCGTCCTGCAGAAGAGAGAGAGGAGAAGCAGGGGGCTCCACAAGGCCATGACCACAGGGTAAATGTGCAACAGATGCTCCGGGTGTGTGTGCGTGTGTGAGTTATAGGCTGTTTAGTGGCACCCCATGGCAACACGGGGTTATCTGCACATCGTATCTCTGACACCTCGACTGTTTTCCCCGAAGACCCACGTTTCTGGTCAAACGCTGAAAGCCTACACGCTGGTGGCTGCACACGCGCACAGATCGGATATGCACGCGCATGCAGAAACGCATACACGCACAAATAACACGTACAATGTTTTACACACATACACGATCATCTTTTCAACTGGAAATAATGTTTTTTTTTAGTAGGATTTAAAAGACTGAAGTCAGTATGAGTCATGGGTAACGAAGACATTGCCAAAAGTTATTTTTGGTCATTAATTTCAACTACGATGTTTCATAATGCTTGTTGTTATGTGTCAGATAAACATCTTAAATATATGATACCTGTTGTTGGGGACGCCCCTGAGCTCCTCCTATCAGGAGCTTCAAGCTAACATGAGCACTAAGGTCATTTTCTCTGGAGAGGTGAGCAGCAGCGATAAAAGCCTCCACATGAGAGACTCCTGCGTCTCTACCTGTGGGTGTTAGGAGGTAAACTCGGGTCAATGGGTCGGGCGGGCGGGACACTTCTCCTGCTGTGAGCCGTCAAACGTTATTGTACTTTACAACATGATGAATGACTTTTAAAGGTTTTCTTAAAAACATGTCTTTTAATTCAGGGGGTTCTGCTTAATGTAGCAACCAAGGGGCAGCAATTTAATACTTAAGGTAACAAGTAAGGCATTAAATGCACACAATATGTGACTGAGGACAAGACAAATTTATTTGTATTTAATCTAAAATGCATTCCTTGTCAGATTCTAGGCTGCATGTTGTGTTTTTGCTTTGATCAGATATTCATTGATCTGAATTAGGAAGCATTTCTATTTACCTCCTGTGATATTTATACATGATATACTGTAAATACTTTACTGTACTGTACATTTTCACTTCCATTTCTACCTGTATTTCAAGATTTCTTTAAACTTTATCTATTTGGCTTTGCTTGTTACTCTTTAGAAACTACAGTCTGCTTTACACTCAAATAACGCCAAAAATATATCACTACTGCAATACTAAAGCATAATCTGATGATCTATTAGCCTCAGATTAATAACAAAAAACATTAATTTATAAAAATAAAACTGAAATATGAACACATGTGAACACACACGCACACCATGGAGTGAAAGCAAAACTCGTTCATCACTGGAACCTTTGAAACAGATCCACCCTGGAGAACCCTCGGCTGGGTTTATTTCCTGCCTTGATGTCCGGAGATAAAAGACGAACGTGAGAGAGCTGAAACTGACTGGTGCTCAATTGTTGCTAATGAGCTCTGAAGAGTAATGGCCGGCAGTGAAAAGGAATGGGGACCCCCGACGGCAGGTATATAGACCGATATAAAGTATGTTTTTCATGTTTCACAGACACACACACACACCATGTACTAGCCCTATCCAAGGCTTTAAATATGCACAGTTTATTTTTAAAAGCCTGCGTACACACACAGAGAAATTGATGTAATATTCATCTTAGTAACGAATGAAGCAAAGGTCCCATTTAATAGAAATCGTGGTCAGTTTATTGATGCCAGATGGACTAATTTCAACATCTCAGACCTACTGGGATCTTGGCACCAAGTTACTGAGACTGGTGTGATAACCAGTAAACACCAAGGTGCTGAGAACACCTTCTAAATCACAGACATCTGGAGAAATGTTGACCATGTAACTATCAGACTTACCAGGATGAGAGGAGCCTTTTGCTGGTGTGAGGAAACCATATATGTTTATTCTTCAGGCACTTTGGTTTTATTTAGCGAGCGAGTTTGATATGTCAGAGCTCTCACAAAGATCCAGTTATAATTATGATGTTGACATGAACTGGTAATTACGCTAACCCTGACATGACACGAACGTTACATAACATTATGATATCTAAGAAAGCATGCCAGGAAATGTGGTGCCAAACCCCCTAGATTTATTACTAACAAATGGAAGTAGAAAAAAGGAACATTTTTTATGTGTAATAAACACATATTGTACATGGACATAAAGTCTTTGTTACATCAGCACATGAGGAGAAGTTTGGGTGGAGGGCGCTGCTGCGTTTAGCAGCACTGACATGAACGCATCAGCGCAGCAATAGTGAGAAATGTCAGGTTATTGCATGGTTTCTAAAGCCCCTGAACAATCTCCTCTATCCATTCATATAAACATATTTGCTGTGTTATGAAACCCTTTGGACACGCAGGCAAATACTCAACAATTTCAATGTAGATGGAACTATGTTTTCTAAAAAGTGCCAGAAAACTTGTATTTAATAAAGCCGAGACCCCTGTGATGTGATGGGCCAGGATGCACAAGCTGAACGTGCTGCCAAAACCTGCAGGATGTGACTGATGGGATCAAGTCAGCATCAATCAAGACCCCTGAGGAACATCTCCAGCTCCGTGTTGAATCCACACCCAAAGCAATTCATCCTGTTCAGAAGGCAAAGAGACGTTCTCCTCGATATTAGCTAGGTGTGGCTCATTTCTCCCCATCTGTTTATTGTTTATTTCACATCGTCGTGGCACTGGCACTTGCACGGTTTGGGGTTTCCTTCACAGATAACCACAGCTTCAGATTTCAGCCTTCTTTAAGCCTTTAAGGTCTTTTTTTTGTTGTTTTGGCCATCATTTCTATCGGCTGTGGTAACTTCATGCTCTCAAACTTCGCTTGGATCAGAGAACATGGTGGCATTAAAAGAGAGAACACAACACAAACAGCCAAACAATCACAGAAAGAAGAAACCTTTAGCTTTATTTCCCATTTGGAATTTATTAGCCGACATGTCTGTTTCTATTAGATCTGTTTGATTTTGATTGACTTCCTTGTTAAAGTTAAATAAACTGTACTTCTCATGGTATGTGCACACAGGTTTTCATCTTAACTTGATAAAGCAGTAAAAGTAAAACATTATTATAATAGTAATAATAAGGAAAATAGAGTAAAAAACCCACAGTTGTTTAAAAAATGGAATTTTCCATAAAAATCATGCTGTTATGGCGCTAAAGGGGGCTTTGGATAACAGCACCCACTGAATGCCACGTTTAGTACCTGCCTACCAAACTACAAACCAGTGTACCAGCCATCCATTCATTACCCCAAAGGACCAATAAAAACATGTTATTTTCTAGTTAGAGATGTATGGAACAAATCAGTTCCTTGGAGTGGTGACTCAGTTTGTGCTGGATGGGAAGCGGAGCTCCCATGGAGTCTCCCAACCCAGATTCCTCTTGTGTCGACATAACAAGCTTGACTCAATCATCTCAGTGGGAAATAAAGGGGCATCACGCAACAGCCTCCACACAGGTTTCATGACAAGAGCAAAGAGAGGAACAAAGAAACTGCACGCTGTTCTGAGGTCGGAAGAAACAAACAAGCTTGATGTAATCATTTTAGCAGCAGGAGCGCGGCTGCGTGCAGATTTTCCTTCGCTTAAGGGTGCACAGACTCGACACTTGCAGCCACTGCAGACATCCAGCCATCGTGTATTAATACAGCAGCAAGCACCGCAGCCTGAAACCTATTAGGTACTTTAAAGTGAAATGATTAGACTGATTAGGTTTGCGTTGTAGCACATAATAAAACATAAAAAAAATGCATGAAGGTGCTTTGTACTATGATTATGGCTTCAGCAGTGACCCTGAGTGATGTCTACCAAACTCTGCAGAGTTATTCCTTATTGAAAGTATCCGGTAAAGGTGTTTGTTTTGTAATTTAGCATATAATTGAGTGTAGAATTAGCCATCACATATCTGTGTTTTTCTGGGTGGAATTATTGATCAAGCACCAATCAGTGATGGCTTCAAAACTCCTGCCTGTTCCCTCCTTTTACAAACAGTTTCTGAGCAGCAGAGAGATGACAGGAAATGAGCAGACGGAGACAAAGGCACTCAGGCATCGAGGCACCTCACCTGTCCTGCTGTTACCTGTCTGCAAACTGAGACTTCGAGCATCTCAAAGGCTGAAGTCTCAGAGATGAAAACATGTGAAAAAGCAGTGTGATGCTGCACCTGTGAATTCTTAAACGGATGTGAAAGATGTTCACCACTGGGACAAAAATGCCACCGTGTGAATAAGTGAGCAGACTTCAAACGTAGATCAGGTAAAATGTTCATGCTGAAATTAAAATATCATGGATTCACATAAAGACAAAGTAACGACTCCAGGCCTCATTCTAGGACCTGGAGGCCTCCTGCCCACCATGTTGATTACTAATTGATGGGACATTTGACATCTATCAGGTGCATTAACGTTACCTATTCTCCTCTTTGCAAAAACCTGACTTTAAAAACGTAACGAGTACGCTGATGTCCAGTGGCACACTCACAATGTCTGAGGGGCAAATAAATAAATAAGAATGAAAAGGGCACCAACTGCATGCGCACAAAAGGTTGTGATGCATTTATGGCGAAACAGTTCCAAACCCATACTGCTTTAAAGAGAACCAGCTGGTACCCATGTGTTGCATGGATGCCACAACACCCCAAAGAGGTTCTTCAGGGTTACATGTGATGTGGTCGGACGCACGACGCTGCAGAGGAAGACTTCTTGGGAATTGATGATATCATGTAGCGTGTAGCAACCCTGGTTAAGATTAAGATATTAGCTGATTTGGATTCTGGTGTGCAGGGCTTCACCCTGGAGGACACTTCATCGTCTTTTCTTGCACACTGGGGCACCATGGAGGACATTGTGTCATGTGGAACATGCAGGCAGCAGCGGTCCTCATAACGAAGCATCTCTCATGAAACCAGTCACAGGTGGATCAGAGATGTGTTTTTTAAGTCAGTTTCAATGTACGCTTTTGTAGAAGCCATGAAGTTCGCTCCCCAGCTTTCATTTTTACAGCACTCTGCAGAGAATATACTACATTGGAGAGAACCTGTCAGCTGGTACCCATGTGTTGTATGGATGCCATAACACCCTGCAGAGGTTCTTCAGGGAGATGGGAGCTACAGCAGTGATGTGGCTGGATTCAAGGCGCTGCAGAGAAAGAGCTCTTGGGGAATTATGGACATCATGTAGCATTTACAAAAATACTCTGTCAAGCTTTGATTCCAGAGCAAAAGAAGTTGACTTATTTCATCAGTGCTGTTCAGTGAGCTTGGCCTGCTGCAAACCTGTCCAACACACACACACACACACACACACACACACACACACACACACACACACAAACACACACACGATCGCAGGTGCACCATATGTTGCTGGTTTGAAAAATTGCAGTGTAAATCCATTCGCCTCCACTCCCTTAAACACACACAACATGCATTCTTCAGCGCGGGTCGCCGCCTCCTCTGTTCCTGGATCTCTCTTCATGCTCTATCACTCTTTGCCTCTTTCTCCTTTTCTTGATGGCTGTATCTCATTTTCTCCTTCTCGGCCTCTTTTTGTCTCTGAATCGTTAAATTTTCCTGCACATCTCACTGTTTTCCTCCCTTCTGTTCTCTCTTTAAAGTCCTTCCCTTCTCATTGGCGCAGAGTTGGAAGGTTTTTTTGGGGTCTTCTGATGTTTATTATTGTCAATTTTATCGTGATTTCAATCAGTTTTGCATTTTGCTGAACGAGTTTACTGTAATTCTTGAAGACCTTATCTAGATGGGAAGTGTTTTCTTGTTCTTGTTACAGTGCTGCGATGACTGTGAGCCCATGGAGCTCCACACTGTGTACTGAAACAATGTGTGGTTCATTACAACAGGACCCTGATTAGGTAGCAGTAACGCTGGCCCGGCACTGTCAGCCTGCAGCATGCCATATCAGAGGAGCACATTTAGAAATATTCAGGCCTCATCATGCAGATGGACTGTTCAAATGCTGCAGCTTCATCACGTCAGAAGGTTTGTGATGCAGTCAGGAGCTCGAGATGTTTGGATTTCCTCTTGGTTATCATTATATGTCAAGAATGATGAAAGTAAACTGACACTTTAATTTGATTTTTCAGGCTTCTGAAAGACGACAGCTTGACTTGTTTTTGCAAGTTTTAGCTTTTAAACAAATCACTTCTACTTCAGCTACAGTGATGATACTTTGTTTGGTGATTTGAACAGATTTTTAACATTATTACTGATTTAATTATCTAAACAAAAATGTTATAACTTCAGATTAAGTTGTTCATTGCTGCCCAACAAACAGTTTGGGTAATAATGAGTCACTGCATCAATTGTTTGGATTGTTGGGATAAACTGATGTGTGTTTACGACTTGTTTCTGAACCCTGGTGATGGTCTAAGGATGTCGCAGCGTGGCAGCTTCGAGACTGAGAGCAGAGAATAATTACAGTGAGCTGACAAAAGCAAAATTTAGTGATATGAAAATGTTTCAGATTGGGCTTTGAAAGCAAATGCTTTATTCAAATTCAATAAGAGCATAAGACACTCACTCATACACACACACACACACACACACACACACACACACTCACACACACACACACACACACACACAGAGTCACACGCAATGGCGCAGGTTAAAAGGGCTTCCATAAAAGCAGCAGATTAAAACCAGGATCAACATAAGAACAGAGGAGAGACAGCTGGAGAAGCAACTACTGGGCAACAAGTGGTGGTATCACACACACACACACACACACACACACACACACACACACACACACACACATACACTCAAAGAGGATCCAGATGTCAGTGCAGGTCAGAGAGGCCTGCAATGAAGACCTGTGTGTGTGTGTGTGTGTGTGTGTGTGTGTGTGTGTGTGTGTGAGTGTGTGTGTGTGTGTGTGTGTGTGTGTGTGTGTGTGTTTCAAGAGTCTTCTAACATTTTAATTTCATGTGGAAATTAATTGGAAAAACACATCCTGCAATGTTAAACCGTTAAGGTGGAATAAAGGAGCTTGCCTTTGAAAAAACTTGCATATGATTGATATTTAAGTAGCTAAAACCTCCACAGCTGCAGCTTCACTCAACCATGAACGCGACGCGAATCACCAAAAAAGACAGAAATGCAGACGGTTATCACCTGTGCTGCGATACTGACAACATGTCTGAGCAGGGAGCAGAGGATGAGGAAGGATGGACGGATATGATCGAAAAAAAAAAAAAAAACATCCTCTGAATTATCTGAAAAGATGTTCTGAAGATGCTTCATTTTGACGGAGGACGAAGGAGGAGATGCAGATGCACTGAGACGGTTTGGCACGAGATGAACGCAATCATAACAGGAAGCGGCCTCCCATGAATCAGTAATCATCTGTTGTCCGTTGGGCTGTTTTTGTGTGTTTTTAATTACCACATTCCACAAGATGACACACTTACTGGATGTTGTTTTTGTCAGCACTTTATTAGTCATAAATATCTTTTTGTCTGTTCAATAAAATGCCAATAATGTTTACAAAATCCTTCAATTCAATTGGCTACTATCCACATCCACTCAGCACACTGAAGACTTCTCGCTCATCAATCATATTTAAGGGATTACACTAAACTCCTTTTCTGGTAAAGTGCTGCTACCTCAAATTTCCAGGATTTCAGGACCACTTGATACCCAAAACAAGCGCTCTAATAACTGACTCACAATAACAAACCATAACGTGATTCACTTCATGACGACAATCATCGTCAGAAGCAGGTGCACGTTTTTCCAGTTGATGAATAACTCACATCAGACTGAGTGCAGGAGTACTCGCTGAGGGTTGCTGCCCTCTGCTGCTCAACACGGAGAGGTGCTCGTCAGCGTTTCCAATAATCCAGTTCAGTCATTCCTCAGCGTTGAGCCATGCTTAAACATTTCCCTTACATTAAAACAAAATGGAAAAATAAAGGAAACACAGCATCGTCTTCTCCTTATAATTGACCTTGTTGGTCTGAAGCATGGTGGAGAAGCTGAGCTTGTTGTATTTCTGCATTTGATTTATTTAAAATTCACATTACTGAAACATCTGGAGCTGCTGCCAATCAGATGAACCAAAATCAAAGAGTAAACACCCAAAGTTCACATAAACTGCTTTCATCTTGCTTGACGTTCTCTAAGTTCAGAGGATGTATTTTATTGCCTGCATGTTCAATATTAATATGAATATATAAAAGAAATGCGTCTGCAGATGAAAATCCATTGGAGATTTAGATGTGACATCTGAGTATTTCTGGGTTTGAAAGAGGAAATAGATTATAAAGTCTTTCATATAAACAGCTTCTTAATTGTACTTGTACTGCATTATTCTGAGTGATATAGCTTGTATGACTATCATTTCTTTGTTTATTATGGTTATTTTTATGGTTATTATTATGGTTTGTATGCTCATTATTTCTTTTTTATTTTTACACTATTAAGACTTTGGCATCCTTGTAATAACTGTGTCCTGTGCTCTCTCTCTGTTGGCTATTTCATTATGGGATGCAACATTATTTATACCCAGAATAAACCATATCTGTTTTTATTGTTTCTGTCCTGATGGAGACCCTGTGAGGTTGGTTTTAAAAATTATGCCTGACTAAAACAACTCACCGTTATTAGCTTTCAAGCTAATATTCAAAGACCAGCAGCCAGAATTAAAGCGGCTCATTGTGGGGTGAGTGTCCTGTTTACAGTGATGTTGGCCCATTAAAGGTGAGGTGAAGGTAAAGAATCCATTGTGCTCTGTGAACCTGCTGGTTATTTAGGTTATTAAGGTTGACAGTGTCCAGCAGGTGGCGGTGTTGTCTGCACATTTCTCCAGCTCCAACATTGAGTGTCATTACTTCTTCCCATAGAGCTCCTCAGCCGGCACTGCTCACGTGTGACCTCAGTTTGATCATTATGTAATTTTAACCCAGAACCAGTGACGACTCGCTTCAGTGCTCCTGAACAAGTCAAAAAATTCCCTCCTCGCATCAGCTGCGTGTCCTTGACACGATATGAAATCCTCCTGTTGTCACCAGTGTTCCTCTTACTATAGTCTCTTATTTTTGATAATACCTTTAAAGTTTAGCTCTGGGTTGAATTCCAGGCTAACATGCTAAAACGGTCCATCCAGATGTAGCTGTACTGATGGTGTAGAGATCTCATATAGTCCTCATACAGATGAAGATGAAGTACCACCAATGTCTCAGAGCTTTTACTCTTTCAAACAGAAGTTAGAAGGAAGAAGTGTTTGTATAATTTTCCACACTAAATGCTCCCGAGTGAGCGAATTATGGCATTACAAGATGATATGAAATGCACAAGAAATCTTATTGGTTTGTAATGACAAAGTAGAGCAACACCAACAGGGACCAAAGGTCAGAACATTTTATTTTGAATCCTATAGTACATTATATTATATTATGTTCACGTTGTGCTGTTTTATGACATTGTATTATTTTTATATGTTAATGAGAAAACACAGTATCATTTCTTAAAGTACATACTGTAATTCAAGATGTCTATCATATTACTGTCGCATCTATGATACTTTGCTGCTACTAATAACACAGTACTGTGTGTATGTGTGCTGCTATACTTCTAATTAAATATATATGTACTTCTTTCTGTCCCTGTGCTGCTGCAACACTGCTGAATTTCCCCTGTGGGGATCAATAACAGCGTATGGTAACACAGAGAAGTGTATGTGGTGCTGTTCACATTACAGCGTGCAGCATCAAATTGCACATATTTAACATTTTGAATGCACAGAATCATGCTCACGTGTTGCAGTCACGAGCCAGCTTGGAACATTTTTCTCATACATTTTTATCCCAGAAGAAGATGAACTGCTTCGTCATCTGAGTGACCGCTGACCTCAAACACTCCAGGTGAAAATCAGAAAGAGCCTGTTCCAATATCAACAACGTCCACCTTCACTGTAGGTAACATCAGATAAAATCCCCCGACTGCTTGGGTCAAAAAGGGGAAGACTCTTGTTAGGACAAATGGAGTGGAGTCCTCTGTGTGAAAATCTGGAGGGGCAATGCGGTAAGAAACTATCCTCTCTGTCTAAAACCACCATCAGCAGCTGCCAGCGAGCCAGTCACTTAACCCCGAGCTGCTCGAGTGGAGCCGGGCAGCTCCCAGGTGTCGACGTGCGTGACTGAAAGAAGAAAGGGAGGTGGGGTGCTGAGAAGAGCAAAAAAACACTGGGATGTGTTTTTCTGAAAGATGGTAAACAAAGACAGGAAGCAGGGGAAGTGTGTACTTTTATATGCCTTGCTCATTGGCATCTCTGCTGTTTCTTCTATTCCCTTTAATATTCTCTGTGGCAATGGTTTGAAAACAGGGTATTTCCTTGGCCGGAGTGTGTAAACTATACATTAGCTAATTGCATAGCTTCACGTAGTGTCCTGTACACTGTTCTACTAAATGTGCATCGGCGTATACAAATTGTAAAGTCATTCTTTTTAGTCTAATGGCCACAAATCCACTTACAGTCCCATTAATTTTAACACAATGGCAAAATGGAGCTTTGCCTGCAGCCAGTTTTTTCTGCCACCTGTTGCAGCAGCACATGCTGCGTCCGGATTATTATTTTTTTTTGACTCTTTATATTTTTATTCATTCATATTTTTCTTTTATATTTGAAGTCAAACCTATTCTTCTCTTCATGTCATAGATCACACTTTAAAGAGTCATACACCACCTTCCCCTGTGCTATTGGTTTCCTCCAAAAGTTCCAGGATGAAAGGGTTCACTGCTAAAGCGGTTAGCAGGGCATCAACCCCCATTTCAAATGTGTGAAAATGAAATATAATTAGTATATAATACAATTACAATCATACTTATCCGCATTTGAGAATTACAGGCAGATTTTGCTTTGCGACATAGTTGGCTAGTAGCAGCCAAAGTTAGCAGCCTGCTGGCTAGCTAGCCGTAGCATAGCATCCTGTTTAATGTTGGTATATGTCCTCAGTCAGGAGGTTGATGATGTTATTTAAAGGGAGATTTATGGTGACAGGCTATTTTTCCTTCATGGAAGTGTGAATTAATGACCATTACAGACCAATCAAGAGATGATGATGACGATGATCAGGCAATTAATGTTGCTGATGAAGCAGGCAAAGAAATGTGAATGACCTTATGATGATTCTCACGACATAATAATAATAATGCTTCTTCTGCATTATGTCTGAAAATACAGCTATTTCTTCCATTACTGGCAGGCTCCTTTCATCTGTGGCTTTATTAAATATCCTCAGTAAATTCATTTTCATTGTGGATGTAGTTACGTGCAGAAGTGAACGAATAAGTGGCCTTTCCAGTAACTATAACAGCACAAATAACTGCACTCAAATCTCTAAATATTACTAAACGACAAAATGATTTAGTTTTAAATATTCCATCAAAGTCTTTCAATATCTCCAAGTAAAGGGTATTTGCAACCAGGCTATAACTCTTGAACACATTTTTATCTGTGCTGCACTGACGAACATCCTGTCTGTCTGAATCTTATGATCACACACACACACACACACACGCACACACACACGCACACACACACACACACACACACAGAATCTATACTGTTTGTCCGTAAACTGCAGTGGATGTTTGAGCATTAATCGCCTTCTCTGTCTCTTCTTAAGGGGTTTATTAACCTGCTGCTCACGACAGCCCCTCTCTGTTCCGGGCAGAAATATCAGAATGAGGGTCAGAAAAACATCTGGATGATGAGACATCCTGCAGACTTGTTATGTCTTCATCATTTAACCTTGGTATCATCACACAGGTCTGTAGCTTTGTTTATTAGTCCGTTCTGCTCTGTGTCACGATCCGTTTATTTCTTTCCTCTTCGTGGGAATAAGAGAAATTAACTGAACTGGAGTGCTGATGTTAGTCTGTCCAGCACCAAATGGTGGATATGTAAAGTGAAAAAAGAGTCAGATATTTCTCTCTGGAGGGTGTGGAGACAAAAATAGAGAATACTGAGAATACTCTCATAGTGCTCCTAACCTAATCTAAGCTCACGAGTGATGGAGCTGTGAAATGGTTCAGCTTTCATCAGTTAGCATGACTGCTGGTGTTGTAGCATTACTGCCATTGTTGCATTGGATGGGAGATATGAGAGCATCTCCAGTGAGATCGACCACAAACGTCATCATGCACCACCTCCTCGTAGTGTTTCATTAACTCACTGTCATTCAGGGAATATTTCTCCTTTGTCTTTCTGCCGTTTCCTCCTCTGCTTAAGAAACTCTTAAGTGTCATAAAACTCCTCTCTACTCTCTGCAGTTTTTCAAATTAAAAGCTTTGTGAATAAATCTTTACCAGGATCTAGTCTTAACTGTAAGGGGAAATTCTCAGAAAATACCATAATTCTGATAATTTTTAAGACAAGACTGTGGGTTTGCAGCCAGAAATTAATGTCTGGAAAAACAAAAAACAAAAAAATGTCTGCAGCAGTTAGCACTCGTCCATGATGTGCTTTACTTTCATGCATCTTACAGGCAAAGTGCTACCCGTGGTAATTTTTCTGATTAGCTTTAGCTGCCAGGCTTGCCATCCGCGAGTCACTGTACTGAAACGAAGCTATTCAATACATTTATCAAACAGGTGCTCCTTTTGTATTACTGCACATTTTGCAATAGTTGTCACTTTTGTTCAAAACAGTAGATATCTCATTCAGGAGTGAAGCTCTCCAACTGTTGAACACGAATAAACACACAGAACACTGAACTGTTGGCTGAGGCTTTCATTGTGCCAAAACAAGTCCAGAGAAAGCAGCTGACAGGGTTTCCAGAAAGTGTTTGACCCCCCAGAGTGGCAGCAGAATGGTCTTCACTATCTTCAAACCAACAGAGAGAAAGAATAAAATGCTTTCGAGTGTTTTCATGAGTGATAAACAGTCATGCCAAGAAGGGTCATTGAATTTTTTTGTGGCCCCACAACAAGAGACAAATGAACAGACGGACCCAAAGGAAAAGAAAGAGACACACAGACAAAAGGATGAGAAGAAAGAGACGTACTGGCACAGACAGAGGAGGAGGAGGAGGAGGAGGAGGAGGAGGGCAGGACGAGGCAATATGTTACAGGTGAAATGCTTTGATGTGTTTCTCCACTGATAACATCACAAAGGACTTGATGTAAAAATGTCAGAGTAGGTGTGACATAAACTGTGAGATGGACATTAATGTTTTGGGTCACTCATCAGAAGGAGATGACAACAAAAGAGGCTGTCTTTCATCCTAAATGTACCAATCAGACACCTTTGGAGGGGGCGAGAGCTGTTCATGATGTTGGTGATGTTCACACCCTAATGGACATTTCAGGCCTTAGATACCTCAAATTTAACAGCACCTGAGAGCAGTCAATATGCATTCGGACCATGTGGCAAATGTGAGTTAGAAGCTATGCCATTGAAGACTGAGCCTGCATTTTGTCCCCATAAGGAAGGCGAGTCCCCACAGTCTGACAGTGCAAACAGATTTCTGTCCCCACAACATATTGAATACATGCTACACACATACACACACTCACACTTCTCCGATGGCCCGTGGTCGGGTTTTTGGCGAATTTATTGTTGTTTTTTATTCTTCCCATCTATAGACTCAGACGCTACGTTCACATTTATGCTCATATTACACACCGTTAGAAAGCTAAGATTCTCCTGAATCCAAAGATGCAACAGATTTCAAGATACAATCACAAGAGGTGGGATAATAAACTCAAACAGCAGACAAACAACCATTTTTAGAATTGATGCAACATTGAGGCAACTCACCGATTATGTCTCTTGGTGATCCACAGATCAATAAAACTCAGACAAAAACGCTCTGGTAACATCCAGAAAGGTCCAGAGGATCCACTGCAGTAAAAATATTTAGTCCAGAACATGATAATAATCTACAGAAAGATGTTTTCTCCTTCGAACCATGCTGGTTTACTCTAGGTATGCCTTAGATGGACATTTTAGGCTAATTTTTGCTGCACTGGTATGTTGTTGTTGTTGTTGTATGGTGGGCATGTTTGATTAATCACTTGTTGATACTGAAAGCAAACATTGTACATTGAGCTATTGCTGGACGACTGAGCCGAGGATTAAAGTAACATCTTAAAGACTCCCGAGTCTGCTGCATCCCAAAATGAACATGACATGCTAAATATTTCAGTTAATTAGCCTTTGGTGCAGGAGACATTCTGATATGTCCTAGCATGAAAAGCACAGGTGCAACTGAAACATTTACTAATAGCTGTATTCTGTTCAGGAGGACACGAGCATGCATCCTGCCTCACAGGCCTAATGGGATGCTTAAGCAGACCAGAGCCATTAATGTTATTAGTTCCAGCTGTGCTTCTGCTGTTATGACAAGTCACAGTGACCACCATGAGAAAGGCCAGTGTCACCATTTCCAACCTCGTATATAATATGTTTAATAGATGAATGAGCACATTGTCCATTAAGGTAGAAAAGTGCTAACATTTACCATTTACCATGTATTAGTCATATGTCATAGGGTATGCTGCATGTCTTTAAAATAAAAACAGCAGATTTCTCTGCGTTTAGTAGGAATTTCCTTAATTCTGCAAAATATCTTCCTTAATAGAAAACACACTGCTTCCATCCTCTCGGCCTTTGAGCTACAGAAACAGTAGTCAGAGTCCTCTTTACAAAAGAGTCATAAAAGTGGAGATGTAATATATCAGCATTATAAATGGAACAATCGGACGTACGTTTGTCATTGGCTTTTATTTGGCTTTGGAATTAAGCTTTTTAGCCTTCATATCTGACACACTGCATTGTCAGTTGCTTGTTTTTATCACCATTCTTCATTGTTAGTCTGCGAAAAATGTGAGTAGGTGTGAGAGGAGCTTTTGTTCCAGAAGAGCACGGCCAGGAAAGTGACTTTTGAAAGCCAGAAATCTCAGCACCTGGTGAACTAATCGCTGAGTAATTGCCATTAATCAAGAACCTCATCAGCCTCATGCAGATGTAGTATGGTAATTTTGTCTTATGCGGCAATTAAAATCATAATTAATGTACATTTAACAGAGAAGCCACAAAGCTGAAGAGAGAAAAATAGAGCAAAACTGAGAAAGGCAGAGTAGCGGAGCATGAACTTAAAAATAACTAAATGAAGAGCTGGACTGAGCGATGGAGCGAAGCCAGGGAAAGTTGGCCAGTCTGTGATGAGTGCGGCAAACTCAGCCGAGCAACTTCTCGACCTCTCCAGGCCAGTGTGAGCTGCGGGACGCCCGGCTTTGTGTGCTCTATTCGACAAAAACGGGGTGAGTGGTCGTGCGCAGCCGGTGTCAGCTTTATGTTTTACCCAGGCGCTGTGTGGAAACGAATTAAAAGTTAAGTTAATTAACTACTTGAGTAAGTAGAGCAGGCAGGATGGAGCCAAATCAATTAGCTATTGGCAGGAGAGACGGAGCTGGGGGGTACTAGAGAGGGGCCTCTACCAGCCAGAGCCAAAACACACACACACATACACGCACACACTCGTTAAACACACACTGAATGACTACACATGGCACACAGAAACACAGAACGCACACATGCAAGACACATGGATGAACACTGACTGCAGGCACGCACCCACTTAGCACAAAATGCTAATACTAAATATCTATATTTAAATAAACACACACGTGCACGAATGCGAAGAGCCAGTGATGCAGATGCGCTGAGATTAGCATTTGTCTGGACAACATGCGCACACTTAAACGAAGATGAAAATTCATTATTTTTTCTGCTGTGGTGTTGCTTTACAGAAGGTTAGACCTGGCAAAGAGAAAGAGACAGATGCTGCTGAAGAAAAAGAAAAAGCAAAGAGAGAGCACATTTCTACACAGACGAGAGAGAGAGAGAGAGAGAGAGAGAGAGAGAGAGAGAGAGAGAGTGTGTGTGTGTGTGTGTGTGTGTGTGTGTGTCAGGAAGCAAAATCTTTCATACTCAAAAAACAAAATAGTTTGTGGTGTTTTTGTGATACTTAGTGTATCAAGTTACTTTGTTTTGGGGGGAGGACGTTTTTTACCACATTGGACATGACAGCTAATACACACTCACACACTCACACACACACACACACACACACACACACACACACACCGACTCATTCTTAGAAAACTGTAGGAAGGTGTGGATCATAATTAACTGAACAACCGTTTTAGTGTGTATTTCACACTTCACTGAATATCTCAGACAGTGACAGGGGGGTTTACACACACACACACACACACACACACACACACACACTTATGTTGGTGTGCGGGTAATTAACACCGCATGTATAAATTAATGAGTATACATTCACTCAAACAGTAACCGCACACACTCTGAACACACTGTCCTGCGTGTGTGTCTCTGTCCATTGCTGCCTTGCAGTGGCAGGTACAAATTTTAATCTCATTATTAGCTTTGGCTGCCCACCATATTAAAGGATTTAGCATAGGTACAAGGGAAAATAAGAGAAACGTTGGCAGGGGGAGATCCAACAGCTCAGCAGGAGCTTCTGGCCTAAATTTTAACGTCCCATCCTCATTCAGCAAGATGGGAGCATTTGCATAGTCAGTGGAACAACGTAAACACCAGAAAAACAGTCTCTCACTCAACATGCCTGCTGTGGTGCCTTTGTTGGAGTTAAACCTCAATGAGCAGAGTTCATACATGATGAAGTCCTTCTGCGTTTTCTCATAATTTAGTTTGCATCCCCTCTGATCCATAGGGACAGGCTGTGTGTATCATGCTATACAGTAATATTATGCAGTAGACAGCCTCAGGTTGCTAGTTAGCCTAGCTGTCTCACTGACTGCTGCACAGGCTGATTGAGACAGACTGTGCTTATGAGCCATGGGATGATTCCACTGCGATTATGTCTGTGCTTTGGTTGTTATGATTATGGCTCTGACGCATTAATTTATAATGTGTGTAACACTAACTACATGCAGGGGTTGTGTGTGTGTGTGTGTGTGTGTGTGTGTGTGTGTGTGTGTGTGTGTGTGTGTGCGCAGTGACTTGACATGGATATGCTTCCGTGGCTTATGTTAATAGGAACAGTGCAGAGAAGATTCAACATAGATTCAACCACAAATATTGCTGAAAGCTGCTCTCCTCCCATTAAAAGAAGCTGTGTGTAGATTACATTTTTGTAGATCCTAAACTCCCCAAAACAAGATGGCATTGTCAGTTTTCACATCCTTGTATTGAATTATTTATTCATTTTAATCTCTCGATTCGCCCCTCAGCCCTGACGTATATACACTGCACAAGCAAGATGCTGATATTGGACAGTTCGGCAAAACCAAAACTAACTCACTGCCACCTTTCTTGCATAGAGAGTAACTTCACACTAAAGTTAGTAAACTACATGTACTGGTATTGTATTGTTAAATTCAGCCCTGTGGATAAGAGGTGAAATGTTTCTGCACGTCCAGTTGCTGTTGATTCAGCCATCCCTGCATGACCTGCGTGACCCAGAACCTTTGCAGACTCTGCGGTTTTAGTTGTTAATGTTAATAAAGTTACCACATCGTGTCCCATGATGTCCGTCACTGTACACTTTTTCAATATTCCACCAAAAACCACAATCTCTCCCGAACCTGAACCGAGTGCCCTGGATGTCTAAACATGACCAGAAATGAAATCTGTCTTCAGTGAAAACATTCAGTTTTGTAACTTCCCACATGCACCGATTAATGTTTCCTCATTATTTTGATAAAGAAACTTAACCGACATTACATTTCATCCAAAACAGTGTGTGAAGGCCTCTGTTTGGTAGCTGACACACACGCGGTCTGGCAGGGCTACGTCGCCCACTCTCATTCACACACACACACACACACACACACACACACACACATACCGCAGCTAGCCTGCAGGTGTGATCAGATCAGACGTGTGCTAATCGAGTTAGCGTTAATCTACTGAACAGGCAGCTCCAGTCACACACTGACAGCCTTTAACAGGCCACGTCAGGGCACACACACTCTCTCTCTCTCACATACACACAAACACGCATACACAAAATCAATCACGCTCCCTCTTCTTCTCTGCGTACCGGGGTGTGTGGAATTGATATTCCTTTGTGTGTCCTTTCACACTCATTAATTTGGAACTTGTGCGGCTTTCAAAAATGACAATTATCCACATGAAACTGGAGGTCATTCAGGGGATCCATTGTAGCTGCAACCAAGATAAAAACACAAATTTAAAACATTTATTAGCCGTATTCTCTTCCTAACTTCCCTCCCTCCCTCCCGTCAGCTTGCCTCTGCTTCCTCTCTTGCAGTAAAAATGTACCAGCGTCCATGATGGCGCACAGAATGCTCCTGCTATCGTTCCACTTCTGCGTGCAACAGTCTGCTGTGTAGAAAACCACAACAGGTCATGAAGCCACTGTGTTAGACAGCGCTGCTGTGGCCGGAGACGTTAAGAAAGCCACACTGCTACTGCAAACAGCTCATTCCTCTAATCAGAGTCTGAAGATGGAGCACATGTATTATTGGCGCTGCTGTGTGATGACTGCAGGTATTTAATCAACTGAACTGGAGGGAGCTGCAGTTGTGAATGATGTTATTGATAAGAGTCACCATTAATCTAACCCAGCGTAGACTCTGCCATAATCGTTGTGTTTTGATGTGCATATAAATCCGTAGTTATGCAAATCAGTAGTTTTGCTGCGCAATCCTTAAGCAAATTTCTGACGTTTTGGTAAAATAAAATGTGAATGCCTTTGTATTTCCATGAAATATGTGCCAATAAATTCAAAACAACATGACAAGATAGCATGATTTATCAAACCCCAGTAATTCGTGGCATTTTGTCGCTGCTTCCCGCCTATAATGGAGTTTCTATTCTTAATTTTTGTGCTCTCTGCTGCGACAGTGTGTGGCAACATGAAATCAACATCTCGTCGACAGTGAAACAAGCAGGTGCAATGACATGCAGGTCTATTCAAACAATCCATTTCCATCAGCCAACTTTTCTCAGCAATTATAAAACATCATTCCTGCTCAGTTTTACTGTCTTACTAAAATTAGACGAGTGCCAGTCAGACCTCCGCTGATGGAAAACCGTGTGGAAATGTTTGTGTTTCTTTCAGACATGAATTTGAGGAACATCTCCTCTTTTCTCCACATAGATCTGAGGTTTTCACCTTTTCTTCCACAGCAAGTCACAGGGGAGGAGTTTCACCTTTGACAGCTGATGGAAAACACCTGCTGGGACATCAGTGTGTGTCCGAAACCAACCTGAGCCCATAGAAAACCATTGCACCTGATAGTATTCCGGTGTTAATTGATTCATAAAGGTCACAAAGTGCAGTTTTTGCTGAAACTGTCACAGACACATTAATTTCTGGGCTTGTAGATTTGTGCCTTTTTATTATCGTCTCTTCCTGCTGGCTGCAGCGACATGAACGCTTTTTACTGCACGCTTTGTCTCAGTTTGGTGTATCCTGTCTGAGTTTTTTGACCAGTCCTGTGGTAAATTTAAATAACTCCCGTTCGTGCGCCCGCTGCGCCTTTTTGGAGCTCGGTGAGGTTTCCTCGTGCTGCTTTGGAAACTTGGACAAAAAGTGGTGATTGTCAGAGCGGTTGTTAAAGCTGACACATTGTGCTAATTGCCATTCAGCTCCATGTGACTCTCCTGTGTGGCTGCCTTTATAATTGTGATTAGGTTGCAGCATGTGGAGTTTCCATTTGTTTGTCTGTAAAAACTGCACGTAAAGAAGCCCTGGCTAAACTCCGCTCAGTCAGTCCCCTTATCAGCCGCTCCCTCCACCCCCCCATCTTCTCGCTCCTCTTTTTTGTATAAATTCCTTTGGGTTGCCATGAAACCTGCTTTGTGTCTCTTGAAACCACACGATAAGGCAAGGGAATTAAAAAGAAAGAAAATCCACCTTTTTTTAAAAAAAGACGTGCTTTTAATTAATTCTCTGTAATTTGAGGGAGAAATTAATTGAAAACTAAAATAGAAAGTTGGCATTTTAAAAGTAAAATCTAAATGAGGGAGTGAAGAACTGGGCTCCCCCTCTGTTAAGAAAGATCTGTAGCAAAAAAAAAGGGAGCGATAATGGTAAGGTGGGAGAGTTCATCCCTCTGATGTGTGCCGGGGGAAGAAAAGAATGATTAAATTGAAAAGTTTAAGAAGATTTTAAGCTGAACAAGCAATTTGACATTCGCTACCTCCTGATTCTTTTCCCATGGAGTAAATTACCTTGCACGCTTGGCAGGCAGCTCAGTCACTGAAAAGAGGAGGAGGAGGAGGAGGAGGAGGAGGAGGTCTGGTTTGTCTGTCAGTCTATGCTGTCCGTCAGCCTGCCCATATTACCCTCTTTCCAGCTGTATCCAGCTGAGTGTGTATGTGATGCGTTCACTGTCCCTTTTTTATTTATCGGCTCTCAATCACTTGTTTGCTCAGTCGCCTGCTTTGATGGAGTCATTCATTTATTTTTCGCTCTATCTGCCTGTTTGTCTGTACATAACCGCGACACTGTGATCTATTATCACTGTCTGCTGACACCTCGAGCAGGTGTGTGTGCGTGTGTGCGTGTGTGTGTGTGTCACAGGGTTAGATTTGTGTGTCCATGCAAGTTTGTGTGTTTCTTTAAATGTGTCAGTGCTAAGACATGTCTGAATGTGCCCAAGGGTCAAGTGTGTGTATATATATCTTTGTGAGAAGCAATTTGAGCTTTAGACTTTGGCAGTGGGACATTTTGGCCGGACCTCACTTTCAGACAGACCCTCAAAGGGCTGATTCAGACTCGATTTTAAGGGTTAGGTTTGGGTTCGGGTAAGGAATTCAGCCGTGATGGGTGAGGTGAGGGTGAGGGGCTAGGGTGATGTCAGTGAGTGTCCTCATGAGCATAGAGGTACAAGAGTGTGTGTGTGTGTGTGTGTGTGTGTGTGTGTGTGTGAGGTTGGTAGTGTGAAAGTCAGCTCAGCCAAACAGCCTGGCTCAAACAGGATCATCCACTAATCCTTTATCTGCTTAGCCATGGAGGTGGCGGTGTGTGTGTGTGTGTGTGTGTGTGTGTGTGTGTGTGCGTGTGTGTGTGTGTGTGTGTGTGTTTACATGAACTTGAAGGGTTCTGCATTGTGTAGCATCACATGTTTGTGTGTGTGTGTGTCATAATTAATGACTCTAGGAAGGTGAAAGAGGGAGAGAAAGTGAGATGCTCTGCTGACCTTCTACAACATGAACTCTCTCTCTCTCTCTCTCTCTCTCTCTCTCTCTCTCTCTCTCCCTGCTGCAGTGCCATTGAGCAGGGCACTCAACCTCTTAACCGCTGCAGTGAAGCTTCCTCTTCACATCCTGTGAATGAACCCTGTGAATGTGTTGATGCAGTCAGGATTTTTGTGGATTTGACCCAGAAGCCTTCAGACTTCTAGCGTAAATATTTGTATAATATCAATATAGACAGTGTAATTTCTATGGCATATACACTAGAATGTTCCCACCGCTTTAGATAGACGGATAAGATCTTTACTGATCCCACGCCAAAATTCACTCATTACAACAGAACAATAAAAAAGCAGAAAAACAGAACGAAAGTAGAAAAAATACATGTACATGATGGTTTTTCAAAATAAAATACTTCAGTGCTGTAAATTCAGTGGTTTTTATAGATTTCAAAACTAAGAATTCATTAGTGATCACATCTCACAGTTAGGTATTCGAAACCTTTCTGTGCTTCCATAGATGACCTCTGTCTGTGTGCAATCCAGTAATTCACCCAGACGAGGGTGAATATCGAGATCAAACCTCTGCGGACCATCAGCAGTTCTTCCCAAACGGTTTTAAATGTAATAAATAACTTTTAGTGTTTTTGATTAAATCGGTGAAGACTTTTTCCCCTTGTCTGATTTGTTTTTGACACTTTTTAATTATTATTATTATTTTAATACATTTTAAAATAGACGGGCGATAATATCAACAACCTCCTCCAATTTAATTTTCATACCTGTAATTCTTTGTCCACCTGGTTCCATCATAGCGTGACGACTGATAATATCAGAACTATTCTCCACTTTTAATTTGGTGTCAGTGATTGTTGTGTCACAGCGCTGCTGTCAGCATATTAATGCCAGCTGGTTTGTTATGACGCATGTGGGCGAAATGCTAAGGTGTCCATGCACCTTTGGACATCTAGTGTATGTCAAACACACACACATACACACACACACACACACACACACACACACACACACACACACACACAGAAACAAACAAGCTGACTGGTAAGGCAGAAAAACTGTGTGTGTGTGTGTGAGTGAGTGAGAGAGTAGGGATTAGTATTAGTGGAGAGGATTATCCAGCCGAAGGACTGCCTGCCTCTGTGAGCGCCTCTCTCTCTCTCTCTCTCTCTCTCTCTCTCTCTCTCTCTCTCTCTCTCTCTCTCTCTCTCCCTCTCTCTCTCTCTCTCTCCCTCTCTCACTCTCTCTCTCTCCCTCTCTCTCCCTCTCTCTCTCTCTCTCCCTCTCTCACTCTCTCTCTCTCTCCCTCTCTCTCTCTCTCTCTCTCCCTCTCTCTCTCTCTCCCCCGTCTCTCATCCATCCGCAGCATTGAAGAGGTCTTAGAGTGCCAGGCGATAAAGAGGAAAACCAACCATGGGAAGCTCACTTAGACACACTGTTTGAACATCCTCCTCCTCCAATCTGTGCCACCTCCACACTCCACTCCTCTTCTCCTGCCCTTCCTCGCCCCGCAGCCTCCCCTCCCTCCCTCCCCTCGGCTCTTCCCTCTGACTCTTCCCTTCCTCTTCCAGCCTCTGTCCTCATGCTGCTTCGCTCTTTCTGCTTCACTCCCGTCTTCTCCTCCACTGCAGCTTCACTCCTCTTATCATCTTCTCTTCACCCTTCCTGCTC
The DNA here is from genome assembly GCF_051107435.1 of Chaetodon auriga. Classification (NCBI taxonomy): domain Eukaryota; kingdom Metazoa; phylum Chordata; class Actinopteri; order Chaetodontiformes; family Chaetodontidae; genus Chaetodon; species Chaetodon auriga. Next base: position 27,173,418 of record NC_135075.1, read on the forward strand.
CTCAAACTCCTCCTCGTCCTCTTCTCTCTTTCAACTGCTCTTCTCTTTGCTACTTCACTCTCATTTTGTTGTGTTCTTTATATCAATTTCTGTTTCTTACTTATCCTTTTTTTTCCATTTCTCTTAATCTTTTCCTTTTCCCCCTTTCTAAAATCTTTGTCATAGGTCTGTATCTGATCTTTAAAGATTATAACCATAAGTACCATTCATTCTGAATTATGCTAATTAACATTAATAAACACAGTGGGGCTGATAAAAGGTGCACTCCTCGTAGCACTTCATTCTGCTCTTTAGCCTCGTTAGCCTCACCGTGCTTTGCTGTCATAATAGCTTATGTAAAGTGTTGGCACGCGTCCCTCCGCGGTTAACAGGTTTAGACACCTTCTGATCCTCCTCTGGCTTAACTCCTGACACCAACGCGTCGTGTACTTCTCTATGTAAGGGCTCTCGGTGGCAACTAAAAAGGATTCACCTCCCATGACACACAAATACAGAACAGATACATGTCGAGTAAAGCTTCCTTTAAAACCACACCGCCGTCCTGTCGACAATAATCCAAATCTGTTGGTTTCAGGGAGTTCTGGTTCACAGTAGATTTGAAGGCTTTTTAACTGGTTGCTGTGTCTGAGGTGGGACACTAGAAAGGATCTCATGCTAGCAAAAGGTCACAGGTCTGACCTGTGCAGCCGGTGCATCCATGTGTGCTGTTAAAGAGCCTTTGAGGAGAACATTACGCCATTGCCAACTTGCTCATTGTATGTTTCTGAGACCTACATGCCAAAAATGAAGCGGTAAAATGACCAAACATAATGGTAATGGACAAAGTTGGCTCACTCAGAGAGACTGTTCAGTAATGGAAAACTGACAAGTGTAACCTCCCCGGCAGCCAGAGCTTCCTGGCTTCACACCGAGCATATTTGGAGTGGTTTCAGGCTCTGGACAAAGCCACTCAAACTGGTTAACTCTAAATATTTGCACCTTGACGCCGGAGAATTGCAGCTGAGCTCAAGTTAACCTGGAAAATGCAGAATCCAAACTCAACCAGCTGACTGAACGGGCAGGTTTCTAAAGAGACGCTCGAACTGAAGAGCCAGTGATTCTTACAGCAAGACTGCAGACAAGTTCATTAAGCTTTCTAAAGTTAGAGGGACTGGAATTAGACTTGTTTTTCACTGCCGACTTCTCGTATCCTGACGGATAAGAGATGCTGCCAAATCTCCTTTCTGGCAGGGTGACAAAACTGTCAAAGCACCAAACCACTTGTAAGTCAGTCTGCACAGTATGTGGACAGGTACCTTTTTTAAATTATAAAAATGCACAATCAATGCACACAGTGGAAACTTAGATCAACACAACACATTTTTGAGACTTTCAGACCGAGTGAAAGTTTTTCAGAAGTGCACTAATCTCATTTTAGTCACTGTTCATTGAAACATGTACTGGGTGGCTTATTGTGGGGTTTGTGGAAATCTAATGGAACCACAGAGATAAACATCAAAATGAAACTGAAAATGAAATAAAGCTTGTCCTACTTTAAAAAAACAAAGAAATCTGAAAATCTGCATTGACCTGCAGCTGAAAGCCTGACTCTGGAAACAGGTGCATCACACTGTCCACTGGTTTACCTGCAAGGTGAGGACTGGGTGAAGGGACAATACCTCTGTCAACGCTGGAAGTGGCAGTAAATCTCCAGCCATTAAAGGGATTAATTTACAATGCAATGGCCTGTGCGGGGCAGCTGGGTAATCATAGATTACTGCTAACTGGTTGTAATCAGGTGATGTAATTGTTGCACAGTACAAACTTTAGCTCTAGTGGCAGAATTTGTAACGGTGAGATTAAATACAGCGTGTGAATAGGCTGCATTTTCATTGTCATTCATAGCTGCTGAATAGCATGGCTGCAATGTGTGAGGTTAAAACTGCTTGACACAATTTTCAGCCTTTATTTAGTCTGTATAAGACAATCCTCTGTTTTCCTTGAAAGTGCTGTTGAGCTTTGAAAGCTCCTCGCAGCAAAGGCCAAACATGATCGAAATGATCATGATTATAATAAAAAGTTGACCGTAGCAATGTTTATTTGCTGGCTTACAAATACACCAGCTTACTAATAACCTGACAATCAAGAGAAACAGAGTGCATGAAACATAAACGTTCAAAAGGAGTGCTGGAAGGTCCAGCTATTAAAACCTTTTGCACTTAATACTACATTTGTGAATTGGAAGTCCTGGGAAAAACAAACAAACAAACAAACAAACAGTTACCGCTTGCTGACACTTGGCGCCGCTGAAGTACGAGGTTGCCGTGAAAAACGGGTTCAGACACAGTGTGACTTCCTGATCGTCTCTGCTGCTTTCAGAGGGATTTCCCTCTCTGACGGTCTGAAAACTGTAAAGACACTTATCTGACTTTACATTGACAGCATGATCAATTCTAAAGAGGCTAATAAATAACGTTTTCAGCTCACACTGGCTGAATATCTACAACAGAAATGAGATTGTTTCAGTGAGTTTTTAGAACAGAAAGCTAATTTAAAGATAGAATTAAAATGCTCAATTACATCTAGCACTCACTGAGAGGTTGAAGGTTTCTATCTAAGTATTTCCCTCAAAAAATTTCAAGAATATTAAGCAGTACTAAAATCAAGAACTGCCAGTTTTTAATGATTGATCATGAAATGGCTGAATATGATGAGTTTTCTACACGAGTTCTGCTTCTTTTAAATGACTACTCCACTTAAAAAGTAATGCTCTGAATCTGAAATTATCTCAATAATTAACTTCTTTACATGAATTTTAATCAGCTTTTACAGCTGTATGTCTCTACAAACTCTGTCTATTTTGGACTAAAAAGCAGTGAGCTGTGTTTACAGAGCATACTGCTTCATTTATCTGTCCGTGTAAGAGCTTTTCACTGACACTAAGTCAATGGTCACCAAAGGGATTGACTGGCCACGCCGGGTCAGTGTGTAGACGGCCCAGTACAAGCTTAATGGACTGGCTGCTGGTGCACGAGCTTCACTGGGGCAGATATGAAGCGGCTGAGCTCAGCTTGTTTATTTACATTTATACTGACTGACTTTAAATACAGACACACAAGAATCAAAGGGTCATCTCACCCCAAATTAGAAACAAAAGAGGGCGTGAAACAAATCTAATAATGGAAAAGAAAGAGCTCATTACTTCTGTACATCCAGAACAAACCGTGCAGAAAAAGTAAAAATGCATCAATGGCAGATGTTGGAGGCATCAGGACACGGCGGCTCTTAACCTTTTACACGTCTCATAGCAGGTGAATGTGGAGCGGCCTGTCAGTAGCACTATGTCACTGAGTGTTAATGAGATTGACTTCCTGTGACATGGCCAGAGCGGGTCAGGATCCTTTCAGAAGTAACTCATTACTGATTAATGATGACCACTACCTGCCTGCTTAACCTGCTCATAGCATGCTGCCTTAAAGGGACAGCGCGACAGTGTGTGACGTAGTCAGTGTTTTACCTGCAGCAGATGGTGGTCAGCACGGCCCCAGTTTGCAGAAACAGAGCGATGTACTGATGTCAACAGGGTCAGCAGCAAAAAGCACTTTAGTCACCTAAAATAACCCCAAAATTGAAATGTACGCTGATTTAAGGAACGTAGTATTTTTTGCTGATCTTCTTGGCTCCTGCTGCAAATCAAATCATGTCCTCACCTGCTGCAGAAGCATCAAATATAATAATAACAACCTCTTAAAATGTCCTTGGAGGTTAGACTGTTCACAGTGAACTATTACTAAATGGTCTAAAACACTGAGGGGTGCCGGGGCACATACACACCCATCATTGACAGGTGAAATGTAAAAATCATATTCAGATGTTAAGATTGTAAAAGCTGTCACGGCAATTTTTAGTGTGTATAAAATAGGTTCTTTTCCACTAAAGACTCCTTAATTTCTGTGGTCACTAAAGGGATTAGCCTCTAATGGCAGTGGGGCGGTCATAGATCTAAGCGGGTAGACAGCAGCAGGTTCTGTGCGCCTGAAGTAGAGAGTTTTTTGAAATGTCTGCTTACCTTTAAATCACTGTCAATAGGGGAAAATATTTGTGCTCAAACAACAGATGAGGGGTGACTTTAAACAGATGATAAATTCATTAACAGACGATCAATATGGATAATGTTCAAATGCATATGTCTGTTTTCTTTTCTTGCGTTTGTTTGGTGCAGAATTCAGTTTTTCACATCAAATCAAACAAATTATCCTTTAGGCCCCTGAAGGATGACCCCTCAGTAATACACTCAACAACACACTTTAAGTTAAAAGCTAATCAAAAGCGTCTATTTATAATTGGCCTCCAGGTAACTACGGTTCATCCAAAATGTGCATGAGGAAGAAGAGTTTGGATCCAGGGAGGCGTTTGGTCAGTAGGTCCAGAGAGGGCCGTGGCTTAAGTCATTAACTCTCTGACCTCTGGCTGCACGCCACCTTAATAACCAGAATGACCGGTCATTGACCAGCTCCCTGCAGAATCTGCAGCAAGTACGAGTGCAGTCATCTTAGGCTGATCCTATTCTTACTGCTGTGCTACTTTTCCATACTGTACATGATTTCAGGTCAATCAGTGTCTCATTTTGGGCTGTAAGTCGAAGGCTCAGGCTTCTTTTCATGCCAAAGCTATGAGGCAGACACAGTTTCAGTGCTGTATTCATTAAAATGGCTTAAAAAGGAAGAATTTGTCCTCAGAGGTTGTTTGTGGAGTAGAGGAAGTGCACCTTTGATTTGATTGGATAGTAGCTCTGTGATGACGGGAAGGTGTTTATGCTACTGCTGAACAATGAGTAAAGTAAGAGAATAGTATATATGTTTTTTTTTTAACCTGTCTGTGTCTCCACTCGAGGGTCCCTACCTGATTGGCCAGTTTAAACTGGGAAGGTGGGCTCTATATGTAGGAGTGCAATGGGGCGGGGCAAACACAAAATGGAGGGAATTTCAAATGGAGCACAAACAAAGTGTTGAGTTGTTGAGGCCTTTTAACTGTTGGTGAAATTCGTACACCTGTGAGGAGTCGGCGGCTGAACCTGGAGGAAACGAGGGCTGGAGGACCTTGACAAGAAGGTAAGAAATGACACTTTTCTTTCCCTCGCTGATTTGTTCTGCTTATGTGTCTCCATGCTGCCGTTCATTGCGACTTATCACAAATGGAGGCAATAAACATGACTGCTTTAGCATGAGAGGTGGTTGGAAGTTTCAGAACATTTACAGTGTCCATTATACAGAGTATAATGGTCGTTTTCTGAAAATTATTGTTAGCAGGAGTGCTACTCTTACATCTTGCATGACTCCAAAGGCACTGTGCAGCTTTACTTCTAAGCCTTTTCAAACGATAGCTATCTCACTTCAGAGGGGAACTCTCCATTTCCTCTTCAGTGTTAGTGGAGGAAAACATTATTAAAAACATTTCTCACAGCTGGAGTGTGTTGACTTGTGTACTGCTGCTGAATGTGGCCGGTGAAAGCAGGCCGGGATGTTGTTCAGAAGGCCGATAGAGATGAGGAATGGCCCGGTGAGACAACAAGAAGCATCTGAACCCCATTAACCCTCAACTATGTATATCACTCAGTCTGTGTGAGCTGGTAGAATCAGAGAAGAGATGCTTTCTATTACGTTTCTTGCGAGGTGGTCTGTTCTCCTGAAAAGAAAAGAAAAACATTCTTCGGTCACATTCGTGCCCCGGTGTGGCCACCATAGTGGTGAGACTGTGTGTTTAGTCAGGTTGAAACAGGTGACCTTGTGAAGCAGCCGTCTCAGAGAAAATGAAGCTCTCAACAAATGTGAGCACGGAGAGTTTTCTTTCAGATGTGAAATTGCAGTGTGTGTTTGTTGTGCGACTGTGTTGGACTGTGAAGCAAAGGTCCATTTTTCACATCTGCTCGACCTTTTATTATCTTGTGCCCGTTGTTTTACCCACTTGCACCCTTAACTGGAGAACAAACACCATTTTACTAACAAATTCTTCACTGAATTTGCTTGAATTTTGCCGTGGTCGTCCTCCACTACCTCACACTTTTCAATCCAAACCAAAAAGCTGCGCTCAGAGCAACATTTGAGACACCTGCAGCCAAAATAAACATCTGATGAAAAGAGGTTTGATTCTCACTCAAGGCCAAACTTTATAGAAAAATAATGAGCATGATGGTTTGGTCTTGTGACCTTCATGTATTATTGCAGACATTTTTAAGGTATTTCAATGTTGAGAGCAGCTGCTGTGATTTTGGCAAACACTGTCTGAGTTTAACTGGCACACACAGCTTATAAGAGGTAAATAGAAGCTTGTGTTTGAAGCTGTGACTAAATGTTGGAGTGTAAAACAATTAGGTGTGTTAATTACTAGTAGCTGTCAGCATTAGCCTGTTAGCCATTTGCTTTGCATTCATACTGTTAGCTTTGCCTGTGACGCAGTTGGTTAAGACATGAAATAGTGTAAGGACTTGTTATTTAGCTGATTCATCTGATTCAGGAGACAGACATTTGTGACTGCCAGAGAGAGAGGACAGAGAAAGCTTCAGTGGACCACGATGGGGAGCGGTTTTCCTCTTGCTGGTGCACTGTAGGCCGTCGCTCCTGCTTCATCTCCACCTGCTGCCAGTCGCCCAGTTTTCCATCTTCTTTGATCTTTGTCGCTTCTTTCGTGACTGCCTTCTCATAAAGGCTCTGTATGGCCTCATTAATCTTTCATCCCTGTTACCTTCATGTAGTTTTGTGCATGCTGGCAAGCCTGCTTTTCAGTTGCACTGTTATGTTGCTGATCCATGCTGCAGTTCGGTATCTAGTGGTGCTCTCTAGGACTGGCTGGTAAAACATCAACATGATCTGGCTGCTCACTCCATACAGCCTTATTTGCCTTAGAAAGTAAGGCCTCTTCTGCAGTCTGTTGTGCAGGTTATGTGTGTTTTCAAGGACCATCTCCTGTGTTTTGGTGGCATTTAGGATGCGATGTTTGCTGTCACACCAGTTGATGAAGGTGTCTATCTCATTGAAGCACTTTATGATGTAATATGTTTTATAGTTTTGCACCCTCCTTGTTTTTTGTTGCTAATTCTACAACTAGTAGTTAGAAAAGGTTATAGTTGGTCTCCATAAAACCCATTTGAGACAATACTTGTGATGGAGGGCTACATAAACAACATAATTCAGTCTACATCCATGCGTAGCTCTAGTTAGGCACAGTGGTGCTGTGAACTAAATGTGTATGTCAGCATGCTAACATGCACACCATAATGATACTGACACGCTGATGCTAATCAGATGTTCTGCTTAAGATGTTCACCATCTTAGTTCTGCATGTTAATATGCTAAGATTTGCTAATTAGCACTAAATCCAAAGTACAGCTGATGATGATCATAATGAAATTATTTAGCTACCAAAGTATTCATGTCAAGAAATCACATGAGCATACATCAGCTAGGAAACATAACTGTATGCACCAAATTTTGTACCAGTCTATCAAGCAGATTTTGAGACATTTCACAGGATGAATGAAAACATTTACCTGCTGGTGGTGCTGAAGCAAAAGTCAGGGGACCACCAAAGGCAGGAGGATTCATCCTCTGGGCACCGTGAATCATGGAAATCATCTAATATTTATTGAACTACTACAGTCTAGACCAAGGTGGTGCACCTACTGACTGATGGACAGACGTCCCTCCAGCATGGCTAAACAGACTTTAATAGGGTGATACGTTATCCAGTTACATCACAGAGTGTGAAGAGCAGGTTTTACTTCTGAATCAGCTGCAAGGATGCCACAAATTAGCAAATGAAGAAAAAGTATGTGATTCATCTGGTGCACTGACTGGAAACTGCGTCCTGTTGAACATCACCTCTTTGGGACATGAAGCATCTTGAACGTCTCATCAGTCATCACCTCACTGTCAGTACTCCCACAGCAATCATGGGTGACTGCTCTGTGGTGACACTAAGCCACTGGGCTACTTAATGGATTGACATTTCCAGTCCTGTCAGCGGGGTCAAAGTTCATTTCAGAGCATCAACAGAACAATCCTGATCAGTCATTTTTTTTCTTGAATATTCAGTCTTGTTGCTCTTTTAAATTTTCTGTTGGTGCCATATTTGACTTCATTGGGTTTACTTCTGAAGTACACAGAACCTGCGTGTGTGTGTGTGTGTGTGTGTGTGTGTGTGTGAGAGAGAGAGAGTCACTAATTCGATGGCTACTTAAATGGATTGACCTTTCCAGCCATGTCAGACTGGTCAGCATGCAGATCTAACAGAGCGTGTCCAAAGAGCCTCGGAGTGTTTTCGTGGCCGAACGCTTGTTGCCTAAATCCTGTTAGATGAAACTATACTCTGTCGGTCTCTGACATAAATGATTTAACATATCAAATATTTGACACTGACATGTCTTAATATCAGAAAAGCATGGATGTAAGTGCATCCTGTTGCATGTACTGTGTGTTGAGTGTATATATAGTACATGCCCTGAGTGTGCTCTTATCCTAGCACTTGGCTAGCATTCCTGTTTCTCTGCAGTGTGTGTTAGAACATAACATTCAGCGTGTGTGTGCATATATTCTTGGGTTAATTTCCACTGCTGCAGGCGTATGTGTGTTTATGCACTGTGTATGTTTTTGTGTGGCGTGTATTCATGTGTTTGTGTGTGTGTGTGTGTGTGTTCGAGCTTATCTTTGCAAAATCCAATACCAAAGTGGCGGAGATGAGAAATAAATAGCGTTTTTATCTGATTCCACCCCAATATCCGGTTGAGCAAAGAGGAGCAATATCGCTGCGACGGTCGCTTCTCTGCGATTCACCCTGAAAAAAAAAAAGCAAAGAGAAGCAGATGAAGAGCGGAGAGGGAAAAAAAATGGACTGAGTAATCATATTCCGCCCTCCAACTGTTATTCAGTTGCTTTTTGTTCGTGTGTGTGTGTGCGAGAGAGGGCGAGTCAGTCAGTGCTGTGACATTGTCTGCTTTGTGTGTCTGTGTACTTGTGAGTGAGCAGGTACATGGAATTGTTGGGGTGTGTATTTGTGTGTGTTGCAGAGTAAAGCAAAGCAGAAATCCAATTGAATTTATTGTTCATGGAGCTTTTATGAGGATGATACGTGAAGTATATATCTCATGTTTTCTGCTCAGTAATGGTGGTGCAGAAGAGCTTGAAAAGAAAAATGGAAGCACTCTGCGATTTTAATATCATTTATTAGACTGAGCGGAGGGATTATTCTTTAGGCTTGGATTATGGTTGCAGATACTTGGCCAGTGTATGCTGAAGGTGGTTATTCAACATTTACCATATGGATTTGAAGTTGCAGCCTCTGAGGATTCATTCAGAAACCTAATTCACATGTAAAGAGAGCGATGACCCACAGATGGCTACAGAGGACACCAGGACGTCATAAATCTGCAGGACCGTCAGCAACAGCAGCAACATTTACAAGCAATCCACTCCCATTTAGCCAAAGCAAATTAAATTCAACAGTTGTTTCTACGAGAGCAGCAACACTGCTGGCAAACCAATCAGACTGATCCCATTTAGTTCTGATAACAAACATGCACTAGAAGTAAGTTGTACTTCGATTCAGATCCAAGCAGTCCTCAGCACTGTGTGTAGTTTCTGTGAAAAGTCAAAGCCTGATCTCACACAAATGTGAAGAATGAAAATATTTTACACCATCTTGTATTTATAAGTCTTGGATGTGAGACACTCTCACAGCTTCCGTGACCTGCAGTTCATGCTGTTGAATTTGCCATGCAATATTAAACACGACAACATCAGAAGCATGCTAAAGGACACACCACACTCGAAGGAATCAATCTCCCAACCCCAGCCCCAACTCAAAAAACAAACACTCCACATCAGCTCTCGTGCATCTGCCTGGTAAGTGCAGTTCATCTTGGCTGGTGTGTTCCCTGACCTCTGGCACTGACTTAACACAGTCTGCAGACTCATTCTTTGGTCAAGACCAAATGAGCCAAAGTGCAGGTTTGACAGTACCCTCAGACAAGTGTTTTCCAACAAAATGACAGAGTTCCTGAGAGACTTTAACCTTGTAAGTCTCACTCATGAGTTGCTGGAGTGTTAGGTGGTCCACCCGCCTATTGGCCCGAACACTATGTTTAAGTTTGTCCTCGTGATACATCGTTGGAAAGCTGAAATATAGCCTAAATATAAGTATAGATACTTATAAAATATTCATATTTTGGCTAAATATAGATTCCCTAGGTATAAATATAGATATTTATCCAGTTTTTTTTGGAGAATGCCCAGACATACTTTTAGAGAAGCATGTAAAATACTCAGTTTCTGTGGTATTGTTATGAGTTGTGATTGAACTTGGACGAGGGTAAGGCTTCATGCTGTGGTCCCATTGGGTTTTCCAGCTAATAAGGCTCAGATATAGTCATCTGACGGCATCTCTTTGCAAAAAAAAAAAAAAAAAAAAAAAAATTCAGGTGGATTAAAAACCTTCTTCTTCAGGGTTTTCAAACTTCTTTTACTCAATGCCAGCAGCACTTACAGTGATTCTGACCGCTTGGGATAAAACTTACATTTCAAAAGGGACCAAACCCAAGCATGTACTGCAAATGGCTCAAGAACAGCTGTCAGTTTACTTTGGGTATGTTTGGCTGTGTGATGTCGCATGAGTGGGAATTAACTTGAGGTTTGTTGTACACATAAACAGACCTACTTATACATAGAGGAAATTAGATATTCATTAAAACGAGTTAACCCAGTCATTAGCAGTGAGATACGCTTCAGAAATTATGAAGCAAAATCCTACTGCAGCCCATGAATTATACAGTATCCAGAAACCTTCAGCTGATGCTGACTTCACGAGAGAAAGTTAAGATGCCAAAAACTCTTCAGTGTGAAAGAGGAATGAAATGTTTTCATTTTTGTTGCTTCACGTCGGGAACGTGAGAGCTGGATGGTCGTTTGTGTATGAAGGACGTGATGAGTCTTGATTGGATGGACAGTTACGGACATGCAAAAGTCTTTTGGGTTCTGTTCGAACTAATGCTCTAAGAAAATAACCGTGTGTGCATCGATTCGGGTTTGAAGGTCTTTATCCACTCACACATCAGCGAGGCCTTTGTATCTCCTGTTTCTTGCTAACAACGCAAGAATGTAGGTTATAATTTTCTCTGTGGACGTAGAGATTTTGGGCATCCTGCTTCCAGATTCAAATTAAACTGCCACTGTGAGTGAAAGTGCCCTAAACCTCCTTCCACAGCATCATGTTTCCCACCTGAACCCCTTCCCTCCTGCATTTCTGCATTTCCCATCCTCTGACTTCAGGCTGAAAGTGAACAAGTCTCTGATATTTAGAAAACACAAATCCAGCTGCCTTATCTACAATCCTGTTAAGACGATGTTGTGAGAATTTCTATGCTTTTAATCTCTTTCACTCTTACCTATTAGCCCCCCATACAGACAGTGTATCAGCCACACAGTGAGTGGTCCCATAATGGTACCCCATTTTAAAAGGGAGTTAGTCATCTTATTAAGGTCCAGTGTTAAAGGGGACGTGTGGTTCGTTAAGCGGCTCTAATTGAAAGAGCCTAAATCAGCTCCTGTTGAGATCTGTCCCCTGGCTACAGGAAATCACGGGGAAAGGGTTGTTACTGGTGGGTAGAAAGTTCTAATTTGCATACCTCTATGCAGAGAGCTGGGGCTGATATATTTATGAGTATTTCAGGGTTTAGCCTCAGCGGTTTGGCTGTGATCTTTCACCTGAACACGATTTTCAATGTAAAACTTTGCTGTAGTGCCAAAAAAGAAAGACTAAGAAGTGTTTGAAGCATGTTGCAGTATACAAATACATGTATGTTTAGATACTTTATGCATCAAATACACGGGAGTTAAGCATCATTTTAGCCACAGTGACTTCAGCTTTAGAAAGACTGATCAAAGAAACTCTCCATAAGAAAACCCTCTGAGTGGCAGCAGTTAGTGGAACAAAGGCGATCCTGGAGAGATGGTTGGACTCGAGCTGCTTGCAGTGTCAACAGAAACACATCAGAACTATAATCAATACAAAACCGGAGCTTCACTGGTTAACACATCTGGTGTCAACTGCAGAGTGTGTGTGAGGGACGAGAACAGGCTCACTAACCTGTTTTCCTCTGACAGTGACTTTGACTGCATGACTCATCACCTTGAGGTGTGAGTGTCCACTTTTAGTCTGAGAGAAATGTGAGACGCAAGAGTGTGCGTGCGTGTGTGTGTGCGTGTGTGTGCATGCATGCGTGTGTCAGTATCACAACAGGACATTTGTGTCATTAAGTATGTCCTCAATCAGGGAACAGACTTTAAGCTGTCTGTGTGTGTGTGTGTGTGTGTGTGTGTGTGTGTGTGTGTGTGTGTGTGTGTGTTCATGGGGTCAGGACAGTGTGTGTGTGTGTGTGTGTGTGTGTGTGTGTGTGTGTGTGTGTCTTTACAGAATGTCATAAAGTATGTCCTCAGTAAAGCAGACTGTGTGTCTGCTGTGTGGAATCAGTTTCTGGCCATGAATTTTGCCCAATGAGGGCATTTCCTCTGACGTGTTGGTGTCTGTGTATGTGGTCAGTTTTACATTAATGTTTGTGTGACTTTGTCTTTATATTCACTGCATTTGCTTGTGTGCGTGTGTGTGTGTGTGTGTGTGTGTATGCGTGTGTGCATGTTGACCGATAGCAGTGACTTCAGCTTCATTAAATCCGACACCTTTTAATTAAATCCTCCCCCCAAGACATGGGATAGCTCACTGCGCGTGTTTGTGTGTGTGAGAGAGATGCAGAGAGAGGACACACACACTCATGTGTACATTTACAGCTGTGGGATTTAGTGTATGCGTACATGTCTTCTACTTTCTTGCATATTAATAGTATTAATGTGTACGTGAGTGTGTGCATGTACACGTGTTTTCCTGCTGGTGTGTGGTTACATGCATGGATGGGTCTGTCCACTCACACACCTCATCTCTGTGTGTGTGTGTGTGTGTGTGTGTGTGTGTTGTTGGCTTAATTACAGTTGGAGGTACAGTAATAGGAATAATTGTATGGCTTGAAAGCACAGCGCCCCAAGGTGAATGAAGGAAACAAAGATGGACACACAGAGAGAGCAACTGTTGCAGCTTGTGATACAAATATAATATTATAATAAAATATCTTAAATTGTGTGCACGAATAGGCAGCTGTCACATACAGTCTGTCATTATATCCTTTGCAGCCACAGAAAATCTATCAATAACACGTTTACGCTGTTGTTGTCATGTTGAAATAGAGGTAGTGTGATGCACACATACAAACACAATAGTTTGATAATGTCTATAATCATGTTATTTATTACTGCCTCTCTGCAGCCATTGGATTATAGGTGTATGTAGGGCATAATGGGTGGGTGGGTAATCACATTGGCTCTGTGCTTGTGTTGATAATTTGCTGTAATTGATTTGATTTCCATGTTGTAAAGATGTAGAACAGATGTTTGCATGTTATGGCTATTTTTAATGGGCATGTTTGTAGGTATTTAATTAGGTGTTCTTTCTGTGTGTGAGTGCTATTGAATAGTCTTCATGTCATGAATGTGTGATGGAAACATGTTTTCTGAAAGCAATGTGAAGGCATAAAACTCTTGAAAAGTGGGCAAGTCAAACCAAAACTATCTGTAAGAGCAGATACCATTACAAGTAAGTGAGAAAATGTCTTTTGGGCGAACCGATGCTTTAAATTCATGATATCAACATTGTACAGCACAGCAGTGAGACCAGCCTAAAGAGCGAGTGCTTTGATTTTTCAAACTAAACTACATTTCTTTTCAAAGTGGGATTTTGATTGCAGGACTTTAAATATTTAATGCAGGTAAAACTGCTTGTACGTTTGAATATTTCTTCCTCTGGATAAAGTTGCTGGACTGAGTTTGAATGAGCGTGTAGTGATTTGAAGAAAGAGGCCCAGCATTGAGAAAGATGGATCATTACAGACATGCAGGCAGAGATGCAGAGGAATGTCAGAGCGATGAGTATGGATGAAGAGAAAGCCAGAGATAGAGAGGGGGTGACGGAGAGCAGTGGGTGGAGAGCCTCTTAGCCATCACCATGAAAGCAGCTTTTCCACTTGTTTAGGGAGCTAGGCGCTGCTCTCTAAATAGCTAAACATCATCTGTGACATCAAGACACCGAGGGCTAACGCACACTTAAATATCTAAAATTAGGGAGCAGAATGGGCGTCTGTTTTTGCTCTGCAGCCTTCAGATGCACCCAGAGTGGAAGTACTTCTTATATTGATCCTAAACTCCAGCTGAACTTTAACTCCATCTTCCAGAAAGAAGCCTCACGGAGCAAATTATTAACTTGCAACTGAGAGACCTTCCAATCGAACAGTTTGATGCATTGTGTCTACAATTTTGGTAAATGCAACAAACATGTTGTCCTCCATCTGCCCATTTTCGGCTGCTTCACCTAGTCCAGCTGCAGACTAAACAAAGCAGCCCAGACATACCTCCCCCAAGCCATGTTCTCTTGGTTCCTCTGGGAGAATCCCAAGACATTCCCAGACCAGATGGGACATATAATCCCTCCAGAGTACTCTTTTGAGTGTTCCAGAACACCTGGAGTCCAGGAAGCATCCCGATCAGGGTCCAGAACCATGTCGTCTGGATCTTTTGTGACAGAGCAGTGCTTGTATGTTGATGTGAGCTTCTAACCGTGTCCAACCACCCTGCAA